>NC_034409.1:149304142-149356458 GCF_002078875.1 Numida meleagris
CCTCTCCTTCTCCTCTCCCTCTCCCTCTTCTCTCCTCCTCTCCCCCTGTCCTCCTTTCCCAAATGAAAAATAAAAAACATTCAAATTGTACATTTGTAAGGAAATAAGAGATGAGGTAGGTGGAGTTTCATTTCTGAGGAATATATTACAATCCACCTTTGCATGTTTATTGCTCTGTTCCTTCCTTTTTATCACTGGAAAATTTATTTTGATGAAAGGACAGGGGAAAAATAATTATAAATCCCATCCTTTTTGTCTAAATCCACAAAATCTATGAACAATTTTGAATGATAATCTTGATTGTCAGAAGATTAATTATACTGTATCTATCTGAAGTAACATCTGGGTTGGGAAATCAGTGGGTTGAGGGTATTTAGTTTTTATCAAAAAATATCAACAGCATTATCAGCAGCATTTGAACTTGATCCAAAGCTGAGTCTTTCAGTGCCCCAGCAGAAACTACAAAGCACATTGTTGTTTCTGCCACATACCAGCCCAAAGCACTTGGCTGCTGTTTCTCTTTTAAGTCTGCCTGAGGCACATGGCATCTTGTCTCTCCCACTGCAAGGAACAAGTGGCCATGGGATAGTAGGACATCAGCTGGTGGGACCTCCCTGTTGTTCTGTGACTGGCAGAACTGAAGCAGCGTTTGGCTGCTGAACCTTTATTTCCTCCTTGAACAACCAGTTTCTGGCTTCTCCAGGGAAAGACAATGAGCCAAACAGGAGCAGTCTCCAAGCTGGGTCTGCATGGAGGACACACACATAGTCAGCTAAGACTGAGCATTTGAGGAGCTCCAGTGTGTTAAACTCCAGTAACTCCAGTTGCTGGAGACAGGCATTCTGTATTTAGAACTGCTCATTACTGTCAGGATTAGAGATTTTTTTTCTGGATATATTGATAATCAAAGCTTTGTACACCTCAGAACTTGAAATAAACGTATGTAACCATTTGCTTTCAGATTTTAGCTATGTCTTTCAACACCTATAAATGTGAGCTATATGAGACTTGTAGGTCTGCATTTTCTTTTTGTCCTGAATCATAATGTAATTGATTTAGTGGGGAAGAAGAGAGCCATTCATGCTGAGACAGTTCTACCACAGTATTAATAAAATATAGATGACGGTGCACAACTTTGTTATTCAAATGGTCAAGAGAGTTAAATTTTGCTGGCAAAAATCCCATGCTCAGTTATATGAATGGAACCCAAATCAATTTTAGTAAGTTGAAATTTAAAGACCTGATCCATCTCTGAAATAAATGTCATTGGCTCAAAAACTTTATTTAGCAACCAAAGTAAACGTTGAGAAGAGGGAACAACAGCTTTACAAATGTTCATTTTTGAGCCTTACTTTGCTGTGCTTTAGTAAAGAAACACATCAAGGATTCTGAAACTAAGATTTTCTGATTCAGAGATTTTCTTTGTGAAGATGTACTTATAAGAGTAGAAGATATCTCACATAATTTTTACTTGTTTTAGAAGCAAAGTTTTTTTCAAGTAGATGAAGCAGAGTGAAGCTGTTCTTATTCAAGCATGAATATGATTGCTTTATGTAGTATAGCTATGCTTGGAAAGAAAACATAATTCTCATGGTTCGCTTATATTTCAGATGATATCTAACAGCAATGTCATATATAAAAAAATATATAATTTTTGTTCTTTGCTGAGATACTCAATTATGCATCTAAATTCATTGGAACTAGCTTGTAGTGAAAAAATTAATATATTCTTGTCAGCCTATAGATATGTGTCTAGGAGTTTATGTGCAGAAAAGTAGAATGGTGCACTAATTTCAGTCACGGTGACAAACTATCATCCGAAGAATTTATTTTCTTCAATCAAATGTCGAGGATATGAACATAAATTTTATTCCTAGTAGTTTTATTTAAAAAAAAAAGGAAAAAGAAAAAAGGAAAACAAAACGAAACAACAACAACACCAAAAAAAACACAGTGGATTTTACCAAGGCAATCTGTATTAAGATTTTACATTCACTAGGCATGGTTTAAAATGCATGTTGCACAACACGGGCTTTGTCACAACGACAAATATGTGTGCCCTCTCTGTGAACCTGGAAAGGAATTTAAAATGAAAGCGTCTTAAATCACATATCTGAACACACGATGGTTTGCTAGTTCATCAGTTCAATCACATTTATCCATCAGTTCCTTCAGCTGTTGACCCAGCAGGTGAAAAACTGTATGCCTTACCTCACCTTCTAAGAAGCAAGTTAATCTACACAGTAGGCAATCAAGTTATTGATTAAGTTGATCAAGTTATTCATTAATGCTACAAAGTAAACTTTATTATCTCTGTACTGTTTATTCAAAAGTCAAGGCTAGCCCTTGGCACTCCTGAAATAATTTTCTTCTCATGCAATGGTGCAAGAGGACATCAACATTTCTATTTATAGACAAAGCAGGAATTATATTTAAATTGAACTGTAGGGTTTTGAACTATTTCAGAATGGGTCCATATATTTAGATATCTAACATGAAATTCCTAATGAGGAAGATTCTAATTTCAAAAGCTTTTTATTCAAAATCTTGTGTCAGAATGGCCTTGGAAACTATGGAATACCGATGTACAAAGATAAAAATAATATTCCAAAATTCATTACAGGTGCCTGGTTCTATCAAGCATCTTTATCAACCTTCCATTACATAATTAATTATCGTTAGGATGTGAATAAGTGGTTCCGAGTTTCCTTGCAAAATATTCAGTTGCTATTAATTCCTATCATTAATTCTAAAGTATTCCTAGAGATTCTTTTCTTAAGTGGTTCCCAAAACACAGCTGAGGTGCTTTCATACACCCGCTGCTGGGTTGAACACTGCCTTTAGAAAGCTGGTTGGACATGTAGAGGACTTCATTTTCCTGAGAACCTCTGGGATTAATCACTTGACAATATCTACACAAGAATGCCAGGACTTATGAGTCTCCAAGTGGTTGTGCTCTCACGTTTTTCCTAGCTATGGATATGAAGTTGTGAAAAAACACAGTAGCCTTTCAATAAGCAGTGTGTGTTTTCTAAATAATTAATGCCTGCATAATTTAAGATAATATAAGTACCTAGGCTCTGTTTTCTGATAGTTCTGATACTATTCTGATGGTAAATGTGACAAGCAAAATTCACAGGCTAAATTTAAGATTTAGTCATTTAGCTTTATAAAAGAAGGAGGATGGGAATGCAGATTATAAATGTTCACAAATATCTTTCCGAGATCAGCTCATTCTTCTCTTTATGGTTTGATGTTGTAATACAAAACTGATACAATAATAAACAATTTAGGACAAACATCTGTATGTTTCTTTAAGGAAGAAATTAAAAGATCAAAGCAGCAATTTTTTTTTTTTAGAAATTTTAACTCACAGAAGTTAAATTGCAATGCTTGTTTATTCTGAATAATTAAAATTCTACAAAGGCACTACAGGTACTGTTTTTGTTATATGTTTTTGTAACTTCCGTAATCTGTACAATTAAACAAAATTTCAATCTCTGATTTACAAATACATATTTATCTTTAGAAAAGGTTTACTTTTCCAATATAGATACGCTTTCTGTTGATAAGGAGACAGATTTTACATCTTGCATTTCAGCTGTGATGTAGCTCATTACCTTAGTTCAAATAACACAGGAAATATATTACCAAAGTATATTCAGCCATGGCCAGATTTGATAGTACCTACCCTGTAAAGATTCATCATTCAAGGAAAGTCTTGTGTGCTGAAGGGACAAACTTCAATGAAATTAAATTCCTAAAATAGAAACATACTCTTCTGCATCCTAATATTGAATGCAAAATGACTAAACTGCAAAACACCGAACTGAGCACTCTTCAGCAATCAGTATTTCAAGTTTGTTCTTCATAGATATAATAAGCACGCTTAAGAAAATGGTATGGAATGTTTCAGGATCATGGGACTGCTTGAATATAGAATTTTAATATCTTCACTTAATTGGTAAGATTATGAGAGAAAAATACAGGAAGTTGTTTGAATGGAAAGTAGTTCACTTGAAAAAATCAGTGAAAATTAAGATTGATTTAAGGTAAATTGTAAATATATGGAAGAGATTATTGACTTATTCTTTTTTAAATATCCTCTGATCACATATATGTCATTACTTCACCAGAAATGGATTTTTTCTCTAGAAACAAAATAAGTATTTAAATCTGTTGACTGAGCTAGCATACCAATGCATTTCTTTCCATAATTGAGTGACTTTTTTCAGTCAAAAACCTGCTTTTTATTACATAAAAGAGACTAATAAAAAGTGCTACTATTTTGTGATTTGTGAAGGCAAAATATTTTTAAACACAAGAATAAAGATCTTTTATTCAGCCTTGAAATACCCTTTTTTTTTTTTTTTTCATTTAACAAAAAGATAGAAAACAGAGTCTGATTTTGTGGACTAATTGCCTTCTTCAAACCATTGATTAACTGTGGGCCAATCTATTAAACTACATAGGATCATGCAGTAGAACAGCCCTAAATATACATAGCTATATTATTGCACTGAGTACAAATTATTGTAATATGGGTTAAACTATGCATTTTTGAGAGTGTATAAAATATAGGAGATGATTCCTTTTATATTCTCTTCCTTTTCTGTAGATAAAGGGATGCAACTTTAGGTGGATAACAAACAGAAACCCTTATCCCAAAATCACTGAATGGAAGTCTAGGAGCTGCAGAGCTTTGTCTCTCCATGATTCTCTCAGGTCTTAAGCGCTACAGCAGCTCACTGGGAGGAAGACAGGGAATTGAAAAATGCATTTTCACTTAACATTAAATCAGGTCCTTTTGCAGCTGCAACCTATTGAGCTAGCTACTCAAGACGTAGACAAATGTTAGTACAAAAAGGATGAACTGATAGTTTTTTTTTTTTTACGAAGTAATTAAAAAAACAATTCCTTACACATTTTTCTCTTTCTCTGTCACACATTAATGTATATATATACGGACACAGTCTCCCACTATGTGAAACGGGTAAAACGTACACAGTATATTGGCAATCATTAAACACTATGCCATTACTATGGAACAGAATTTGAAATAAAAGTTATTTACATATTTTACATAAATCTTAAATATATGCTTTTTTTGTTGTTGTTGTTGTTGTTCTGCATACACACTGACAAAATCTGACAAAATCTGCACTTCTGGAAATACTTCATGATGAACTTATCTTCCCCTACACTTTTCACCTTTTTTTTTTTTTAACGCCCATTTTTTTCCTGATTTAATGTTGGTTTCTTTTCTTAGGAAGAAATGTCACCGTATTATACCACAATCTGTGGTTACTAAATTAGGGTGGCTATATTCTCATCTAGAAGCTTGCTACATATATACAGAAATTGTGTCTTCAGGATCTCTCTCAAAACATGTTTGTCACACATTTTCTGATAAAAGCATTGGTAACTCTGATCAGATTAACTGCATGTATAATGTTTGGGTCATTTGTTTCTTTAATGCTAAATATTCCGTGCATATATACCATATTTACAGGACATTGACACCAGTGAGGGGAAATGTGGGAAAATAAGGCAAAATTGGGTAATATTGGAAATGGTTAAAAATCTATGGTACAAAAGTTGATCAAAACAAAAAGACCAAACCCCCAAATCCACTACAAGGTAATTGACATAGACTGGCAAACTACTGAATATTTTTAATGTACTTCAGAAACAGCCTGAAATCAACAGATGAGCCTGAAAAATGACTGGCTTTTTAGAAAAAACTGTGAGAGTTTTTATTGAAATAAGTGGAGAAGCTAGGCAAGATAACTGAATGACAACATTGTTGGAGGATACAACTGAAGATGAAGGAAAAGATGTTAAAAATATCTTGGCTGACACAGCATAGCTGTTTTAGAGAGAGGCTGAGAATAATAAAAAGAAATCAGGTAATTTCTGGATAGTGCTAGAGAGCTCCAGGCTGTTAGAGGAAGTAAATTGGCAAATGTTTTTACAGCTATGCAAACCTAGTAAGAAGGTTAGAATTCTAATGTGAAAGAATACTTGCTGGAATAATCCTATAAAAAAGCCCTTAAGTGGCATGTAGGGAAGAGGAAGCTAGTGTTTCAATACAAAATCTTTTTATTTCTTCTAATTGTTATTTTTCTTTAACAAATAATTAGAAAACTGAGCAACATCTTTCAGATGTCAGAATATAGTTATTTTTTGTTGTTTTTTAAGCCCTGCAAAAAACTGCAATTCACTTGCTCTACATGCAATGGGATTTTTCACCTCTTTTAACAAACAGACATAATGTCTAATCCCTTTCACCTTATTCCTTCACATCATTATTCCTGAACTATTTGGATCTGAGACAAAGTTCAAACCATCATTTGCTAACTCTTTTCTTTTTGTGTTATGTTAAACTATGGAGCAGTTTGAATCTAGTGACTTTTATCACAACCCTTAAAGTAATGAGTAGGAAAAACAGGTACTGAAACCACCACCAACTCAAACAAACCCACTGTAATGAATAGCTGACTTTGTATACAGAGTTAGGCGGAAGAAATATATTTATTTCAGGTTTATGAAGGGGGTTGGCAATGGCAAGAAAGGAAGACAGGAAAATCAGATACTGATCACATATGAACTCATGTACATATGCACATAATGCTTTTTTTTAATATCAGAAACTCTGATTCTTAAAATCACTTCCAAATGTTAAAAAAAATAATAAGTAGATAAGGTATCATTTTTCTTTCTTCCCTTCCTCTATTGTATGCCTCTCTCTGTCACAAATAAGAATACATTGAAACCTCAAGAGCTTTGGTTACTGAAATGTTAAAATATAAGGCAATTAAAAAATACTTTGGCCCAGGAAAGTGTGAAGTATTTTACAAAAGAGTATTTGCTACCTGGAAAGATTATTAATTAATATAATCTTATTACTCATTTATTGCATTATTGCTTTTATTTTTTTTATCTGCATGCATTAACATGCACCTGCATTTACTTTTAATATACAAGTTATGTATATTTTGTTTTCCAAGAAGATCTAGATTTTTATGCTTCTGTTTTTTCAAGTTTATTTGACAAAATTATTTTTGTCAGAAACCTTGACCTGTTATTCAAAAAATCATTCTTCTTTTTTTCAAACTAATAAACTTTCAGATTCACTCATTTATCTAGATAGATAATCTAGTTTTGGCAAGTTAAATGCAAAAGGCTGTAGAATTAGAAAAAACTTAAAAAAATTATTACAAGAAGAAGAATAAGAACTAGGACAATAGCTGTGTTTGGAGTCTGGGAACTTAAAGAAATTGTACCAATGAATGCTGCAGTCTAATATAGACAAATAAAGTTTAGAGACAGGAGAAAAAAATAATACATATTAGATAAAACAGTCATGCAGCACACCAGCCCCAAAAACACATTTAGAAGTTATTGCAGAAAAAAATATTGAAACCATTACTCTAGTTTATAGGTACAGTTGAAAAGGTAAACAAGATCATAGGAAAAAATAAGAAAATGAATGTAACTCAGACTGAAAGAATCATTGCTTAAATGCAAAGTGTTGGATTTATTTAATGCTTCATTAGAACAATGTCCTTAATTCCATACATTAATCCTTTTACAAGGATGTTATTGTTCTGGTCAAAAAATAATATAAGGTGATAATACTACAGTTCCCTAACCTCTACAGTAGTGAAAAAAAAATGGGTTCATCCTGTCTAGGTGACCTAAATAATGACATTCTGGATGAAGAAATTTTGGTATCGTGAAATATCAAACTATTCAGACTGAACAAATAACAAAAAAATAAGTGGAACTGTAGAAAAGAGGAAACTCTTACAGAGTATAATTTACCCAGGTAGAGAAAAATATGAGCTAATACAAAATAAGTCCAGCGAAACAAAAAATTTAAATGAGAGGAAGAAACAGGCAGAGATTTATATTTTTTGAAGCAAAGGAAGATATTAAATGACACTAAGAAAAATATAGAATGTGAGATTTAAATACGTTTAAAATAAATCTCTCTTCTGACCCTTTACCTGTGTTGTGTGTTTACGACTTTGTGTAGAATAATAGTGTGTGTTTAAACTATGCATAATCAACAACTTTTCTATATGATCCACTTGTCCAGAAGGACAAGTTTCAATAAAATGTTCACTTGATGCTACGTGTATGCTCTGCTTAGGATATGTGCGTCCACTGGAAGAGGGAAACTTGACTATGATGTTACCAGGAGAAGAGGACTGCAGGAAAATTGAGTCAACTCAGTATTATTTTATATCACATGTGAATTAGAGGTAGCAGCAATAACAATAGGATTCATCTGAGCATGAAATCATCTAAAATGTAGGTATAAAAAACGAGATAAAATGAATTCTACCAAAAGATGACTTAAAATAGCCTTTTCTAAGGTTGGATTTTTTTTTTCTTGGGTTTGAACCTTATATTCTTCATTTCAAATATTTTATTTTCTAAACTCACAGATGACCAGGAGTAACTTTAGGATATCTTCAGTAGCATCCTTCTATGACAAGAGAAGAAAATCTGTGGAAGAATGAAAATGAATGAAAGACTACAAAAAGCATGAAGGATATTGGATCTCTTGATATAAAACAAGGGAAAGCTTTGATATAGTTTTTAAATTCAAGACCATTGCAGTGGAACATATAAATTCCAGAAATTATTGAGATGAGCTGCTAAACAAGAAGTTGCATTTTATTTGTATGAAAGTCAAACACAAATAAATACACTAGATTACTCTGTATTTGAAGTTGCTTCCAAATACTCCAAAGAAAGCTCAATGTTATAAATTACTTGTGCTACTTAATTAACATCTGTGCCAATAATTCCTTCTGTTCAGTTTTGAAATTTACTTCCATCATAAAACTCCAAAAGAAGCGGTCACTGCACTTTCCTTGGATTGAAAATCTTCAGATGTAATGAAAGAAAAATGAAGGATTTCTTTTCCTCAGGCTCCAAGAATGGCATCATTAGAACAGTAACTATAGATTGTCCTGAGGCAGAGCTTGTACCTTATAATATGAAGCTAAGTATTCACTTTTTATTGTAAAATGATGACAACTGCATTCTTATTTCTAAGTCTAAACTGTGGACTTCATCAAGAAGGTTAGAGGTACCTTGTGTAAATTAAACAGTAATGTGTACATTATTCTTACTTTTTCTCTTACGGATTAATTCAAAGATATGGAATATTTTCATTGTCTCTAGGAGGTTGTTAGTGTACAGAAGACTGGGTGAGGGATAATAGCCAATCTATTATAGGAGAATGTAGTCCATATCTGCTTATAGATGCAAGGCTTTTGAAATTCTTTGACAGAAGGTAAAGTAGGAAACTGCTTTGAAAAATAGTATGGTGAATCATCTAAACTAAAGCAGAAAACAAGAAAAATGTGGTCTCTATGATTTCAAAAGCTGTAGAAAGGTATAAGAAACAAGTCTATTAATACATAAAGTGAATTCTTCTAAGCCAATATATTATTCACTGCTAAAGAATTAAACTATGTTGACTTTTTTTCTGATTTAAAGAGGATAATTTTTTTTTTCTATTCTGTATCTCTTAGTCAGCTTTATAGACACACCTACACATCATATGGTGCCATATTTAATTAAACTATGATTTTCTTTCCTGACTATAATGTTGCTTTCTGTCTTTGAATTTCAGTAATGTTTCAGGCAGAATTATTTGTATGACCTATGTATATTATAACTTTGAAACATATATCTGAATATGCATTTTTTTTCTTTGCATGGCCCATACTGAATCACTTGGTAGTGAAAGATTTAATTATTAAAACTCTGGCTATTTAATTTTAAAGATTTTCAAAATATATGTGTATAATTATGTATATCTTAAAATATTTTATGTATGTATTTGGAAATATTCCAGTCTTTTTTTTTCTATGTGAAGTATTATATACAGTTAATCCTTGCAGTCTAACTAGAAAGTAATTTATCATGCCTTACAAGTTACAGAATTTGGAGAATTCTTTGTTCTGTTGTAATATGCCTCTTTGTTCACAGCATGAAAATTAAATATTAAGTTCAATGCCATGCTTTCAACACTTTATATGCTGCATCCAAGCAGAAAGAAAGCAAAAGTAGATGAGTTGTACACTACTTTCAGCCTGAGAAGCTAGACTCTAGAACAAGTGAGCCAGCATTTCAAAGAGCGCTCAGTAGCTTTTGATTAGACTCCTAATTTAAATTTCCAAGTTTTTAAGAGAGCTCCTTCCTTCTCGGGACTACCGTAAATCTGACCACAAAATTTTGATCCCTTAGTCAAAACTACTCAAATGTTGCAGTGCTGAGGGGAGAGAACAGAATGAGTGAAGCAGAAGAAAGCTTGGGGACTGGGATGCCGAACTAATAAAAATCTTGTGTAAATAACGCAAGAGTTATTTGAATGGTGATTGAGGAAAAAATAGTCTAGACTATCCTTCAAACAGGATTTCTGATTTCTATTTCTGTTACTTATATCATCTTGTGTCTCCAAATGTGCTGTTCCCATTCCTCTGTGTTATAGATGTAAAAAAAATACTTTTAAATTGTTACTTAAAGATATGGATTGCACAGTTAAAATAAAATTTGATATTTTGATCAAATTACCTCAGTATAATTTGTCATTGTGACTAAACTGCAACTCAGTGAGAAATTAATTGGGGTTTTCATTGTCAATGCAGTGAATGGTCTGTCTTAACTAGAAAGTAAAAGCAATGTAGCTAATTTTTAAGCTACAAGGATACTCAGAAGAAGCATAGATTCATAGAATGGCTTAGGTTGGAAGGGACCTTAAAGATCATCAAGATCCAACCCCCTTGGCAAGGGCAGGTTTGACAACCATTCAATAAAGTTGCCCAGGATCCCATCCAGTCTGGCCTTGAATCCTAAATATCATCTGTACCTTTTCAATATGAAGGTTTATAATCATCAATGGATGGGCTACAAGGAGACTGCACTCTGAAAGGTAAATTTCACAGGGCAGCTACTCTTGGGTCATATTTTAGATTGCTCATTTTGCAGCCATTTCCCTCCTTTATCAGTTTTAAGAAGACAACAAATGAGTGGTTATGCAAGTATATCCACCATTTTACTCGGTAATCATCCTGGACATTTCAGGTATCACTAAGTGAAAAAAAACTTTTTTTTTTCCATTTAATAACTGTTGCACTATTATTTTTTTCCATTCTGACTGAGAAATGGGCATGTTCTAAATTTTTCTTGTAAATATGGAAAAAACCATAATGCTATATAAAATATAAATGAGACAGTGCAGCATTCTCAATTCAAATTATTGCCAATAACAACAGAAACATCCTGTTGTCTATCTGATATGATGACTCCTCCTCCCATTATTATTATTATTATTATTATTATTATTATTATTATTATTATTATTATTATTATTTGCTGTTAGAGATTGTACCACTGTTATGACCAGTGTTAGCTGACAGAGTTTATTCAAGCATCCATACCATCTGTTCTAACTGGTCAATGGAAAACCACAGAGATCTTTTAAGTACCTTGGAATGTATTCCCTGGAAAACGCAATGGCACTTCTGTTTCTACAGACACCCATTCCCTTTGGAAGTGGGAAAATGCAAGTGTACTGAAAACAGACAATTTTATAATTAGACTTATAAATGATATTTTTTAATTTCATGTTGGAATATCAAAGCAGTTTTTTATTCAATTTAATATTAAATATTAATAATTATTACTAATTTAAATTCTCCTTTCTATTTTTTTCTTCTGGCCAACAGATTTTCTCTTCTCTCAGAAAAATAAAACTTCAAATCACAAATTTATAGCTTTTTTTCCATATTTTTGCTCTTGCTGTTGTTTGCTGAAGGATGACTATAACCATTT
This sequence comes from Numida meleagris, assembly GCF_002078875.1. Lineage (NCBI taxonomy): Eukaryota > Metazoa > Chordata > Aves > Galliformes > Numididae > Numida > Numida meleagris. The sequence continues at coordinate 149,316,002 of NC_034409.1, forward strand.
AAGCATAAACAAGGAGACTATGCACACCATAATCTCTATCCTCTGCAGACTGCTGTTTTATTCATAATCACCTAGATGTTTCATTAGCTTGCAAATACCTGATGGTTTTATAACCTCTGCTTCCACCTCCTTCTTTAAAAGTCAATACTTTTCTGATACATTCAGAGAAGTATAAAAGTAGGGAAGTTCACAAGCCCTTGGACCTAGATAGTTTTCAGCAAATAGTTGAACTGCATACAGTTCTAGCTTAGTAATTACAAATGAGAACAATTAAAATACTCTTTTAAATAACAATTGTTGTTGTTTTGCTTTGCAGTGTTTTTTTGGGGGGGGGAGGTGGGTTGCTTCTCTCTTTTTTTGTATTTTGATTGGTTTTGATTTGGATTAGGAAGTTCTGATCTCAGAGATGTAGTATTCCAGCACACCAAAGAATTTTTTTTTAAAAAATTACTCTTAATTAAATAAGTAGGTAATTAATTAATTAAAAAAGTAGTAATTCAGATTAATTCTTTCTCCATGATCTAAATATTTTAGTGTCATTATTAAATACTTATTCAGATTATTGCTTTGCTTTTTTTTCCCCATAGTTTAGAAAGCAATAACATGACGAGATGCTATGCCAAAAGATCTTACAAGGACAGCAGCATGTGTTCAACAAAAGATCTGATAATCTGGTGCATATTAACAGCCAAACATAACATTGTGGCCTTCTTGGTACTTACGTATTCTTTTGAATTGATTATCTATCTTGTATCGCTGATGAAAACAAAACAATGCAAGCTAAAACTTAATGTACCCTATGACATAGACCTATACTCTAAATTGTTGCTTACCAAAATTGATGCAAAGGGGATGGATTATTGTGAGTTAGGTAAGGTTTTACTCAGTGTGTGTTTGGGCTTTCAACCTGGACTGTACTATTTTTAATGGAGACACTGCTTTATGAAAAATATTAATATATTTCAATGTTTTAATGTTTTTTTTAATATTACTGTGAAATGAACAAGGAGATAGATTCTTAGAATCATATTAACTTCCAAAGTTTTGGTAAGCTATATAGAAAACAGAATAAAACTTGGGAAATAACAGCCTCAAATCAGCTTTCTGAAGTATCAGCAAATTAATCTTCACAATATAAAATTCAACAAAATACTTTTTTTACACACATTTGAAGTTTTTTTTATTTTTTTTAAGGTCATTTCTGCCTACTCTCTTGTCACTTATATTTGGTTTGCAGTTTTGAAAAGGTAAAATATAGTCTTGTACTGTGCAATGTTTATGTCATGCTGCTCCATTTTTGTCTAGTCAGCAGTAGGGCTCTGAAAATTAGCTATGCACTTTATGTTTGTATTATGGTTCATAGGTATGCTAATGAAAGGTATTGGTTCCAAAGTAATTATTTATTATTATTTTATTATAATGGTTATTATGAGTAGTTAAACATTGCTACACGTGTATGTATATCAACCCTTTACTTAATAAAAGTAACAAATCAGAAATTTTAGGTTACTTGTTACACAGATCGAACATGAACAAATATTTTTGGACTCTAAACACTCTAATGTGCTGTCAAGAACTGGTCCCAATGTATTTTTATGTAGTGTAAAAACAAAACAATAAAAATCCCAACAATAACACAGATTTGTCAGCTGCAATGAATTTGGGAAGTGGCTCTGTAGAGAGTTGAACAGAAAAAGTTCATAAGATGCTATGAATTTTATGTCCTCAGTGCTAATAAGGGTCATGAGAAGTTACATAGGAGTGCATCAAATAAAGCTCTGGCTTTTATAATTTTGAAAAAAAATATAAAATGGCTATATTACAGATTAACTTGCTACGTATGTGAATCCTCTGGTAATACTAGGCTGGTCTTGGCCCCATTCCAATTCTTTAATTTCACTTTTATAGATATTTTGGAATGAAAATTTGGAAAAAAAAAAAAAAGAAAAAGAAAAAGAATACTGCCTGCTGTACTTTTGGTAGTATAATAACTTCAAATTCACTAGTAGGAAATAACTTAATGAGTTAAGAGAATCATTCAGTGGAAAAGGAGTTTGTTATTTAATTCTGCTCTTTTATTTTTAGTTTTCCTTGGTATTATTTAATATCCATATGAAAACTTTAAACCAAATATTGTCTTTGTTTTTATGAGAGAATTATACTTGAAGAGCATATATATAAGTATATAAGCATATATATATATATATAAGTATATTCTTACTCTTCAGATTATCAAATCAAATTATTCATACTTCAGTGTTTGAACTAACATAGATAAAATTTATTCTGGTTGTGCAACCATACAGTGCCTGTCACAATGTAATGACATGCAAAATTAATGATTTGCTTAAAGATACTTTTTTGAATTCATGCTTTGGTGAATAAAATTATATTCTGTAACTTTTTTATACATAATGGTATACCATTTGATGTTTTCTGATATGATAATCTGTATTTCAAGGAGTCTTGGATAGATTAGAAAATGTTAATTTCTGATGTCTTCAGTATAAAGTAAGGTTTTACACTCCCAAACTATACAATTCATATCATATTATGTAAAATTGATTGTTTAATATATTTAAGAAGATTTCAAGCACATTTAAGTGCTGTTAGTAGCCTCAATTACATAGAGATTGTTCTGAGAACTATTTACTAATCTATTCAAGAAACTTCCTGTCATTCATACCACAATGGCATGAAGCCAGCATTAACAATTAGAAAAAGAGCCATCAATATATTGTGTTTATTTTCAATGACTGAAGCAATTGTGGGAAAACTTTGGTTTTTTTAGAGATGCTTTGCTGTTTAACATATTTCCAGAGTTACATTATGAGGTTTAACTAAAGCCTTAGTTGTACACTCTTCATTCTTATTTTGTAAATTCAGAACATAAGTTGTTTGTTTGTGGATTTGGGTTTTGTTTTCTTTTTCCCTTTCTGTAGGGAACTCAAAAAAATTTACAAAAATATGTCAGAATTAAAGTCAATTTGCTAAAACTTTTTTCATTTTAAATCATAGAATCATAGAATGCTTTGAGTTGAAAGGGACATTTAAAGGTCATCTAGTCTAACTCCCCTGCAGTGAACTGGGACACCCACAGCTAGATCAGGCTGCTCAGAGCCTGGTCCAGCCTTGTCTTGGATGGGCTCCAAGGGACGGAGCATCAACCTCATCTCTGTGCAGCATGTTCCAGAGCCTCATGACCCTCACTGTAAAAGACTTTTTCTTTATATCCAACCCAAATCTAGCCTAATTTAGTTTGAAACCATTTCTATCACCACAGATCCTGCTAAAGAGTCTCCCTTTTTTTCTTGTAGCTCCCTTTCAGATACTGAAAGGCCACTATCTGGTCTTCTCAGAGACTTATCTTCTCCAGGCTGAACATCAGTGCTCTCACCTTGTCCACTAGGGAAGGAGTTCCATACTTGGATCATTTTTGTGGCCCTCCTTTGGATGCACTCCAACAGTCCATGTCTGTCTTGTACTGAGGACTCCACATCTGAATGCAGTACTCCTGCTGAGATCTCACAAGCGCAGAGTAGAGGAGCAGGATCACCTCCCTTAACCTGCTGGCCACGATGCAGCCCAAATACGCTTGGCCCTCTGGGCTACAAGGGCACATTGCTGATTCATGTCCAGTTTGCTCTCCACCAGTACCTCAAGCACATACGTGGTTGGTGAAATTCCAAGATTTGTGTTTTGCACATTCATGTTTAATATTTCTTGATAAAAAAATATTCTGGAAATGAAAAAAAAAAGGAGGGAGGAGTATGTGATGATAAAATGTAATAATGATACAAAGAAAATACTTTTCTGTCAAAACCAAAGATTTTTAATAGAGAAAGGTTAGTTTTGAAAAATATTTCATATAAATAAATAAATAAAGAGGATGCAGTAGTAACATAACTATAATGTTTTAATTAAAAAAAAAAATTTGACTTCTCACAATTTTTCATTTTCTTATTTTATTGAGACAGTAGTAGCACTGTAGGCTCTCGTTTGTTTGTTTTGTTTGTTTTTGTTTGTTTGCTTGTTTTTATCTTCACCAGCTCATTTGGATAAAAACACTGTTCTTCAGATTGTATTCATGAACAGCCCTATGAGAACTCTTTTTCAAGAAATACCTTAAAAAAAAGAAAGAAAGAAAGAAAGAAAGAAAGAAAGAAAGAAAGAAAGAAAGAAAGAAAGAAAGAAAGAAAGAAAGAAAGAAAGAAAGAAAGNAAAGAAAGAAAGAAAGAAAGAAAGAAAGAAAGAAAGAAAGAAAGAAAGAAAGAAAGAAAGAAAGAAAGAAAGAAAGAAAGAAAGAAAGAAAGAAAAGACTTCAGAAAATTATTGATATTTGAAGTGCTTCAGAAACACCGAATAAAAAAGTCAACACAATTTTAAAAAAGCACAAAAGCAGACATTTATCAAAGTAGTGTATGCATTTTGAACACCTAAAGAAGAAGAAAGACAGAGACATTTTAAGAATCTGTCTTAAATATAAGACCACCCTGTAAAATCAGTGCGCTGATTCTTATTTAGCATCAAGTAGGATGAAGAGATTCCTTCTGCTCTATGTAAATAAGTTACAAAATGCTTCTCTCACTTAATATTATTTTCATTATTACTCTTTTTGACATACAAAAAAATCAGATATCTTTACCCTAGTTAAAAATACTGTTCACTGTATGAGAGAAGAAAAAAAGCTAAGCAAATCTGAAGTCTGAAAACTGTGGACCAAAGCCAGCTCTGCACACCAACAAGTAGCTCATTTTTAGCATGCTGGACAAAGCACTTCTTTCATGGAGAAACAGTCTGTTACACCCTCCCCCGCTTTCCTAGCTGAAAATCCCCTAACACATCATTTTCAGTGACTGTTCTACACAGTGTTATGTCATGATCAATACTGAGAAACCATTGCCAGCTTCTTTCATTATAACCTGTTGTCTGTCTGCAATGTGAGGCACAAGAACTTTTAAGAATATTTTGACAAATGTCAGATAAATGTTTGACTGGTACCTCACCATTTCTCTGAATAGTAAATTGAATATAAAGGCAATGGAAAGTTTTAAAACCTCAAAACTCATGCATGAATCTCAGAGTATTGATGAAATAGTGGAATTCATTGTCCCATGGAGGAAAAGAGAATTTAAAAGACTGTGACTCAGCTGAGTTTGGAAAGCAGATGAAACTGAATAATACTTTTTTTTTTCTTTTTTTTTTTTGAGTTCTGGTCATCTTTATAATATGAATAGAAACTGCAGAACAAACAAACAAACAAACAAAAACTGAGACCATTATCAAATGACAACAGCTTTATAGTAATAATAATGATGTTTTCCCCTAGAGCATAACAGAGGCTGTGGCTGTATAGATTTTGACGTTGAATGAACATAAAAAGTACAGACTTTGCTCTCAGAGACTAATAAATGAATGTGTATTTCTTTATATTGTCTGCACTGAGCTGTGATTTTTACACATGCATCCAAACAAAAGGAGCTAGTTTTGCAAAGATGCTCTCTGTATACCACAGATTTTACTCATTGCAATGGAATCCAAAGAAAGTACGTTTCTTTCCCGAATAACACAAGTCTTTTTTTCTCTTCACTGCAAAATCTGCAGTCTCATAATTATTCAGGCTATATAAACCTGCATAATCCTACATAAACCTATGCTTTCCCTCCTTAGATCTGTTGAGAGTAGAAACAGCTTGTCGTCGGTTCTTGAGCATGTGGTTTGTGAGGTGAATTAAAAAAAGGTTAATGCCTTCTGCTTCACTGAGGTGGGTATTCTATAGTAATGTCAGACATATCCTACCTCAGATTTCTTCAGGTGAGCAACCACATCTCGCACATGATGTGTAGAGAAACAATATTCTAGATGGGAAAAAGAAACTGAAAGCAGACTTCTAACAATAATATAAAGTGAAATACAAAGAAGCTAAGCAATATTAGATTGGTATTTCCTGTTAAATTTCAATTTGGTCTTTTCTGTGTGTTATAATGCAGACTGTAGTTATGTAAGCATCTAATTTTTCTTTCTTTCCTGGAGGCAATTCTGGCATTATAGACAAAGAGTGTCATATGTACATTAAAGTAGTAGCTAGGTATCCAGTTAGATTTTAACTTCGTTATCCTGTAAATCATCCATACGTTGTTTACTGCACATCATTTCAACTGTACATTGAATTCACAATTAATTTTCTCTGGGGCATTTTTGAGATATCATTGTGATATCTGAGTGGCTCACAAATAATTTGTACACCGAACATTACTTTGAGGGAAGGTAATACTATTATACTCCTCTGATAAATAAGGAGCTTAATATCAGAATTTTTAAGTGTTCCTTAACTCTGGATGGTGCCACTTGATATACCTACAGTTTGAACAATTTATTTGTTCAAGAAGACCTTTTAGTTCACTTTTCTGATCTCCTTCTGCCCTTCTACTACTTCTACTGCTAACTTAACATGACCAGCACATCCTTACTTCTTGACTCCTTGCATTTCAATTTGTCCTTTTTCTCCTTCCAGCTCACTCTTTGCAGCTTGGTTAGTGGTAAAAAGATTGTGAGCATGTTATCAAAATGATTTTTGACTAGAGAAATGTCAGCAGTGATGTTTCACTGTGCTCCTTGAGTGTTGCCCAGTCTATGCCGATATAGAGAAATAATAGAGTGCTAGACACTGCAATCTGGCACTCTGGGTGGGTATACAGACTGGCTACATTAACAGTACACAGCAGGTGGCTGTGGATAGCACTTTAAGCCCCATCTGGTACCCAAGAGGCCTTTGCACAGCCTCAATTATTTCCAGTTCAAAGTATTGAGAAATTGTGTGGTCCGTGTTGCAATCTATCAAAACAATATTTATAAAAAGTATGAGCTACCAGGAGCACGATCTGAATGGACTAGTGGATAAGAAAGTTTTTGAAATGTTACACAACTGAGCATAGTGTAACTGACTAAGTGTATGATCTCATCCACGTTTCCTAATGAGAACGGTCTTCGATGCTTTCTGTCCCCCTGGGCTATGCCTAGGAATCCTCTCAGAGATCTCTGGCTGGTGTAAACAGCAATCTATCAAGGAGCATATTGAGAATGAATGAAAACAGAATGAAAATGTGGGATCCATTACTCATCCAGGCCCCAAGGACCTGGCTTTTGTTTTAGAAAAAAAGCATAGGTGTACTTTTATTGTTTGATAGGAATATATGAGAAACCAGGTTAAACATATATATATATATATATTATTATTTCTTTAAGGTAACAATTTTCACATTTTAAACTTGTCAGCACTATTCCTTGAGGAGACATAAAAAAGGCATCTTTCTGCCCATGTCATCCCATTTTCATGTATCAAATCTATTCATCGTTCATTATAGTTCTTTGAAAATTTTCTTATAAGATTTTATCAAGCAAGAACTTCATCAAAGTAACTTAACTGTTTATATGCAAACTGTAAGAAAAACAAGCAGCGAAAATAAAGTCCTACAATCCTGAGCAATTTTAAGAAGGACTTGTAGCAGAAAATATCAGGCAACCTTTCAGGAAATATCAAATCCCATTGATACACAAGTTATGCTTAAACCTAGATTTTGTGCCATTTGCAGTTTTATGGAAATCAGAATGATGATAATTCTATTTTGAAATGATATAAATAGTTAAATCTTTCTGAGGTGATGTCCCTGACTGTTTAAAGACCACTAGGTCTTTAAAAAGTATCTGCATATTTTATGCATACAAAAATATTTTTATTGTAAATAATGAGTAGTAGGTAGCATAAAAATTAAGGACTTCAGATCAGAACTAGGAAAATAGACTTAATTTTTTCTTATTTTTTTATCAGAAAAAAAACCCCAATCAGCTACTGGCATCTTCCCCTGTTTATCTAGCTTAATAAAGTTGTTATTTCCTTCTGTGTATATTTCAGACTTAGAAAGGTGGTAGACTGACTAATGTGTAAAAATGAAGAAATTCTGAAGAAAAAAAAAAGGAACTTAGAAGTTTATTAAAAAATAAATTAAAAATATCACAGTAGAGAATGATGGAGGAATAGAATGTGGTGTTACAGTTTATTAGAAATGGAAAGGCAACTGATATACTGATTTCCTAATTTATTTTAAAATAGATTGTAGATCTATTTTAGTTATGCTCAGAATTTTGTTTTGCAAGAAAGACAGAACAATACAAAACAAGCTTTTCTAGAATAATAGGGACAGTTATATGACAAAGAAGTGTGAAACTTGAGACAATTAAGTGAGAAGGAGTCCTTAGTTCTTAATGGAGTCTACTGAATAACTTGTTTATTCATTAATGAAGTAATTGCAAATGTTGGCTCAAGTTTAGTCTCATGTCAGGATTTCTAAGTGAAACACAGCAAAGAAAAGGACAAAAGAGAGTTGTTTAAAGCTATCTTTATAGTCTCTGCATGGCTTTGGCCATGTTCCAGATATACTTAGAAAATTCTCAGAGCTGTTCCTTCTTCTTTATTTTTTTTTCTCCCTTTTCTCCTTTTTCCTTTCCTTCTTTCTTTCTTTCTTTCTTTCTTTCTTTCTTTCTTTCTTTCTTGCTTGCTTGCTTGCTTGCTTTCTTCAATTTTCCTTTGTACCCCCCTTTCCTTCCCCTCCCCCCCTTTTTCTTATTTTCCTTTTTAATTTTTTTTTATTTTTCCCTTTCCCTTTCCCCTTCCCCATTATCACGTTTTCAAAACAAAGTCTAAAAACTACTAATATGGAAAAAAAAAAATTATGAGTCAAAAAAAAGTATTTTTCGAAAAAGTTATAATGCAAAATTTTTTCCATTTAAAGAAAAAGAGATAAAATGTTGCTACATTATGATACCTGGCCATACTTGATATATTTTACTTTACTTGGCACAGTTAGAATCACAGAATCAAAGAATTCTTAGAGTTGGAAGGGACCTGCTGGCCATGCTTTTTTTAACCTGGATGTTTGGGTAGCCAGCAGGTAGGCCATGAGCCAGCAGTGTGCTGTTGTGGCCTGAAAGGCCAATGGTATCCTGGAGTGTATTAAAAGGAGAGTGGTCAGCAGGTTGAGGGAGGTGATCCTCTTCCTCTATTCTGCCCTGATCAGGCCTCACTTGGAATACGGTGTCCAGTTTTGGGTTCCCTGGTACAAAAAAGACAGGGATCTCCTGGAAAGAGTCCAGCAGAGGACCGCAAAGATGATAAAGGTCCTGGAGCACCTCCCAGATGAGGAGACTAAGTAACCTTGATCTGTTCAGGAAAGAACAGTGGAAAGAAACTGGAGAAAAGAAGACTGAGGAGGGATCTGATTAATGTTTATAAATATCTAAAAGGATGTGGGAGGCAAATGGATGAGGCCAAGCTCTTCTTAGTGTGTAGTGAAAAAACAAGGAGCAATGGTCTGAAACTTGAACATAGGAAGTTCCATAAAAACTTGTGGAAGATCTTCTTTACAATAACTGTGACAGAACACTGGAAAAGGTTGCCCAGAGAGGTTGTGGAGTCTCCTTTTATGGAGATATTCAAGACCAGTCTGGATGCCTATCTGTGCATTCTATTTTAGCTTTAGCAGGAAAGTTGGACTTGATGATCTTTTGAGGTCCCTTACAATTCCTGCAATTCTGTGATTTTGTGATTCTGTCCTGGCTGTGTCCCTTTACAACTTCTTGTACACTCTCAACCTCCACACTGGCACAACAGCCAGAAATGGAAGAAGTCTTGACACTATGTAAGCCCTGCTCAACAGCAAATAAAACATCAATGTGTTATCAACACTCTTTTTGTCGGAATTCCAAATCTTACAAGATACCATGAAGAAAATCAACACTCTTCCACTTCAAACCAATACAATTCTATTTATTTTAATTTATTGTTCTTATCTGTGAGTGTCAAAATGAAATCTTGAAACATTTTTGTTGAGTCTGAGAAGGAAAGTCACCTTCATTTAAACTTGCACATAGATAGAATGAATTGCTCTGAAAAAAAAAAAAAAATGATAGTGCAATTTGCATAGTTTGGATTCTGACTTCCTATTTTACTTCTTTGCAACTATAACTGCGCTGTTTGGTTAGTGAATAATACATTATGTTTCACAGTAAAATATAAAGAAAGAAAACAATAATTTTCTAACATTAAGAGAAACTAAACAGTCTTTAGCAAAGTTATGTAATACTCCATAAGCTAACGAACATCTTCTCATCTTTATGCAGACTGTTTAGAATCTCTGTGATTCAGCAAATGGTCTCTTTTGTTGCTAAAGTTACAGGCTGATTATAGCTAATTGTGATTGTAAAATCATAGCAAAAGTTTTGGTAGTTTGATTGTAGGCATTTTCATGTAGTATTACTATTTTTGATCTAAAAACTTTATTTAATAAATGTTGCTAACAAATGGAAGATATGTAACTCATAAGGAGACATTCTACTTTTGACAGAAAAGGAACATTACACTGAATGGAACAGTGACATTTCTTTAAAATCTGAGCAGAACTTAACTCCAAGGGCTTTTTTTTTCCTAGGGATACAGCATCACTAATGGCATGATAATGGAATTATCTCACTTTATTTAGTCTGTAAATTTGCACCAGAGAGGCCAAGTTGCTTCAGAAAGGTCATTGTGTCTCGTTTTTTTAATATTTCATTTTGGAAAAACGAATCAGATTGATTCATTATAGATCATAGAAAGAAAAGCAGCTGAAAATATTGCCTGCATGCTAATATTTTTTCAAGATGAGTTATATTCAGTCTCTGAACACATAATGCTTAGAGACAAGATCAATGTTTTAATAATAATGATTAAAAAACTGATGATTATGTAATACATGATGGAAAAAATTCATTTCTTGATACCTAATGTCTGGCTACAATTCAGGGCCTGAGGCAGACTCAAAAATATAGCAGCCCATTACTCTAATAGTAATAATGATTACTCTTTTGTAGTATTGAAATAGATTCCAGAAAAAACTTTAAATGTGTAGACAAATTAAAAATTGAATTAAAAATTTTCATGGTTATTTTTTTCTGCTTGAAACAGTTATTTCCCCATTACTTTACAAAGACTCATGCTGTGCTGAGACAGAATTAAACAATATTTTGTTGATAAAGTTTGTTAAGTTTATAATAAGAAATGAGCAGTATAATGCTTCTACTTTGAGACTAGATTTGATGGAAATCAAATGAAGAAATAAAAGCCCTGACTTGATCATATGAACTTTACAAATTTATGTAGTAACAGAATCTATACTTAGTGGTAATTACTAAGTTGCTATAACCTTAGTATAACGAAGAAAACAGTAATTTGATGTCTTTTTTTTTTTTAAAAGATCTCCCTCTGATCGACAAAATCTGTTTTAAAAATAAAAGACCATATAATTGGCTATATATCTTACACTTATTTATGCAGGATATTTTATAGAAATTGCACATTTTCTGGCAAATGAAAAGAGATAATCTCTTTAACATCTACAAGGAGAAAGATCTAGGTGGAATTTTAGATAAGGACAGTATAGCAGACTACCATACACACTCTTGTTCCTCACTTAATGTCTGTTTCCATCTACAGCCTTTGGATTTCAGTCTGAATCTAATTTTACTTTTAATGAGAAAGAGGGAAAAGGAAGAGATAGTACAAAATGAAGCACCTTACCAATTTTGTTCTAGTACACTGGAGGATGCCTTTTAAGTCATATAATCATGATTCCAAGGATGTGTGCAAGATATGCACACTTCACAGGGGATTAAGGTCTAATACAAATAATTGTGCTACAATTTGTGGTCTTAATATTAACAGCAAATCTAGGGAAAAGAAAAAAGTGCAGGAACAATCCTTCACGTTGTCCTACCACCTGTTGCCCCAGGCAGAGATATTGTATTTTACAGGAATCCAAGAACAAAATTCATCCTAGAGAGTTATATCAGTGCTATGGTTCTCTGTTACAGAAAAATGCAAGTCATTTAAAGAAAGCATTTACTTAAAAATAATAATAATTAAAAAATAAAATTAAAATAATAGCACATGTAAAGTAGGAAAGTTTTAGTCTCATAGAGACTAAAATATTAATCAGTAACTTGCCTTTAGCCAACTACATGAAATATGCATAGAACTAAGCATTAATGTTCACTTCATATTAACTTTTTAAACAGCTAGGAACAAGTACTTTAAACACACCCATAAAATCTTAAAGGAAATCAGTCATAGGAAAAAAAAAAAATTAAGTGCCCAACCAAAGAAAACATAAAAAAGAAACCAAAGACACGGAGATACAATTCCATAAGAGAAGGCTGTGAAGCAGCCCAGTTTTGGAGACTTGGGTAGTGATGCATTTTGTCACATTTACTGATACAAAGCTACCCAAAGCATCTACAGTCCCTTCATTTTTCCATTACCAAAAAGGAAATGAAAAAAATATTTCTCATTATTTCTTTTTGAAAATTGGGAAATATTTTACAAGAATATAGTGAAGCAAGGAAGGCATGGTAACAAACAATTCTGATACATTTGAAAAAAATATTAGTTCAAGAAAAAGAAACTGGAAAATTATTTTTTGACAGTGTAATAACTAAGTTGGTTAAATACATTTGTTTCCTTTTCTTCTGCTCACATTTTCTCAACAGTATTTTATTTTCCATACATTTAAAGGAAGAAAATCTCATTGGAATATTAATATAAATTATAGATATTTGTAATCTGACAATGTCTTCACATGGATTAATCTCTTGGTGATATTATATTTTATTTAAATCAAATAGCCTAAAAAATAGTGATGTAACATTTAATTTATACATAAAAAATCTTTCATTGAATGAAGAAGGATGCAAATAAATTTGATCTTTGTGATCTTGGAGCTTAAGAATGTCTTAGTTACTGCTGCTTCAAGGAATTAGTCGTATCTTCAAAAAAGTCTATAGCATTCATCTGGGGATGTCTACTTGAATATTCAGGTATCTTAACTACCAAATTCAGCTGTGAACATCAATACCTTTTCTTTAAAGTGATGTGTCCACTTTTGGGGTCCCCAGTGCGAGATGGACATGGAACTGTTGGTGTGTGACCAGAGGAAGTCCATAAAGATGAGCAGAGGGCTGGAGCACCTCCCCTACAGGGGCAGGCTGAGAGAGTTGGGGCTCTACAGCCTGGAAAAGAGAAGGCTCTGGGGGGACCTTGTAGCAGCCTTCCAGTATTTGAAGGGGGCCTACAGGAAAGCTGGGGAGGAACTTTTTATAAGAACATGTAGTGACAGATGAGGGAAAATGGCTTTAAACTGGAAGAGAGTAGATTTAGACCAGACATTAGGAAGAAATTCCTTACTGTGAGGGTGGTGAGACACTGGAACAGGTTGTCCAGTGAGTTTGTGAATGCCCCTTCCCTGGAAGCATTCAAAGCCAGGATGGATGGGGCTTTGAGCAACATGATCTAGTGGGAGGTGTCCCTGCCAATAGCAGGGGGATTGTAACTAGATGATCCCTTCCACCCCAAAGCACTCTATGATTCTATGGTTCTATGATACTAAAGATGCTGAAATGGCTCTGAATTACTTGAAGCTATATTTTATTGGATGATTAACTACAACATGTTGACTCCTGTCGTACTGAAGCTCAGATCATAGAATCATTGAATCATCAAATAATCAAATCATAGAATCATAGAGTGGCTTAGATTGGAAGGGACCATAAAGATCATCTAGTTCCTACCTCCCTACCAGCCACTGAATGAGGCTGCCCTGAATGTCTCTTGGGGTAGAACATTCACAGCTTCTCTGAGCAGCCTGTGCCAGCGCATACCACTCTTCAAGTAAAAATTTCTTCCTAAAATCTAACCTAAATCTCCCGTTTTATTTTAAAAAACATTCCTCGCTGCCCTATCACTATCAGACTGTATAAAAAGTTGTTCTTACTCCTACTTGTGAACTCCCTTTAAGTACTGGAAAGCTGCTGTGAGGTCCCCCTGGATCTCTTCTTCAAGCAACAAAAGCACAGATCCCTCGACCAGGCATCACCTCATAGGAGAGGTGCTCCCATATCTCTGTATCTTTCTTGTGCTGGAGGCCCCAGATCTGGATGTAATACTACAGATGGGGCCTCACAAGAGCTGAGTAGGGGAGGACAGTCATCTCCCTCTCTCTGCTGGCCACATCTCTCTTGACTCATCCCAGGGTACTATAGGCTCTCCAAGCTGCAAGCATACACTACTGGATCATGTCCAGCTTTTTGTCCACCAGAACCTCCAAGTCCTTCTCCATAGGGCTGCTCTCAAGGAGTTCTTCTCCTCATTTGTACACATGTCTGGGATTGCCTTGACCCAAGTGCAACACCTTGCACATGTCCTTGTTAAACCTCATTAACTTCACGTGCCCACTTTTCAAGCCTGTCCAGATCCTTTGGGATGGCATCCCTTTCTTATATTGTATTAAATGCAGCATTCAGCTTGGTGTCATCAGTACGCTTGCTGAGGGTACACTCAATCCCACTGTCTGTCAATGACAAAGATACTGATGAGCACTGGTCCCAAGATGGATCCCTGGGGGACACCATTCATGTCCAGCCTCTATCTGGACATTGAGCCATTGACAAGAAAACTGTGGCAGTGACCAGTCAGACAATTCTACATCCACCTAGTAGTCCAGCCTTCAAATTCATATCTTTCCAATTTAGAGATGAGGATGTGGTGCAAGATTATGTCAAAAGCCTTGCACAAGTCTAGGCGGACACTGAACTTCCTTTGTCCACAAATGCTGTCGCTCCATCACGGAAGGTTGTAGATGCTCCATCCCTGGAGATATTCAAACCAGGTTGGACGGGGCCCTGGGCAACCTGGTCTAGTATCAGATCTAGAGGTTGGTGGCTCTGCCTGTGACAGGGGAGTTGGAACTCGATGATCTTTGAGATCCCTTCCAACCCAAGCCATTCTATGATTCTATGATTGATTCTAAGGCCTTCAGATTGGTCAGGCATGATCTGCCCCTGGTGAAACTGTGCTGATTCTCAGATCACCTCCTCATCTTGTATTTGCCTTAACATCTTCATAGAATCATAGAATCATAGAACCGTAGAATGGCCTGGGTTGAAAAGGACCTCAAAGATCATCGAGTTTTAACCCCCCTGCCATGGGCAGGGTCGCTATCCACTAGACCAGGCTGCCCAGAGCCACATCCAGCCTGACCTTGAATGCCTCTGGGGACGGGGCATCCACAGCCTCCTTGGCAACCTGTTCCAGTGCATCACCACCCTCTGAGTGAAAAATTTCCTCCTAATATCTAACCTACATCTCCCCTGTCTTAGTTTAAACCATTCTCACTTGTTCTATTGCTATCCACCCTTGTAAACAATTTTTCCACTTCTGTTTATACTCTCCCTTCAAGTACTGGAAGGCTGCAGTGAAGTCTCCCCGAGCCTTCTCTTCTCCAAGCTAAACAAGCCCAGTTCCTTCAACCTTTCTTCATAGGAGAGGTGCTCCAGCCCTCTGATCATCTTGGTGGCCCTCCTCTGAACTCGTTCCAAGATCTCTGCATCTTTCTTGTACTGAGGGCCCCAGGCCTGGATGCAGTACTCCAGATGGTGAGCAACATGTCCAGTGTTGCTTCTCCTCCAATGCTTCTCCTCTGGTTGGTCTGTCTATACCTGGCCCAGGAAACTATCCTCAAAGGACTCCAGGAGTGTCCTTAATTATTTGCAGCTTACTGATGTTTTCCCAGCAAATATATCTTCTAAGATATTTGTAGCCCTCAATCATAGTATTCCAGTTGTACAATTAATCTCACCATGTTTCTGTGGCAGTAATTAGGTTGTAGTTTTCTAATTGCATCATGGCTTCCTTCTCCTCCTGCTTATTTCTCACGCTGTGTGCATTGCTGTAGAGGCACATCAGTTGGGGTATGGGCTGTGTTACCTTCTTGGAAGAACCCTCTTAAATTCCTCTGGGACTAATATGAGGTTTTCTCTTGCTGCTTCTTAAAGTGACAGCATTCCCTGACTCTTCTCCGTTACTCAGCAGTACATCTCCTTCCTCATGAAGTCTAGTTTAAAGTTCTGGTGATAAGCCCAGCCAGGTTGCTGCCCAATATATTCTTGTCCCTCCTGGTCAGATGTCTCCCACATGCCTGGTCTCTCAAAGGTGCATCCAAGATCATAGTACCCAAAACCCTGAGAGAGACACCATCCACTCAGCCATTCATTCAACTGGTCCATTCTCCTCCTCACTGGGTCCCATCATCTGGGTCAGATCCAATCAAAATGAAAAAACCTTAGAAGTCCTTCATTTCACTTTCTTGCAGTACATCAATATTTAGTGGCTTGTGGAGTTATGGAATATTCTGAGCAGTGCACTCTAGATCCCTGAAATCTCTCTTTGTATCCTCTCTGCATCTTTATATTGTGCCTCCTTCCTCTACTTGAGAGTATGTACTTGTGATAAAGAGTTCTCCCGATCTGTCTCCTTTTCTCAGGAGGCTCTTCTGTTAGTTCCAAAGGACTGTGTAGTGAACCAGCACACAATACTCAGCAGAAAGTAAGTAGGTGGTCTTCCTCTCTTCTGAATGGCTGCACCTTCCAGCAAAACATAACAGATAGTAAAAAAGGAAAAGAAATGAACAAAAGACATTTTGTTAATTTGAGATAATTTCTATGCATATCAAACCATGTAACAATCTTAATTGAATTTGTCATCAGCAGACATGTATTATATATCCTGATAATTCTTCAAACCTGAAAATGAGCTGTACATATATAATGTGGAGGAGGGGTTGGAACATCTTTAAGATGCCTTCCAACCTAAATCATTCTATGATTCTATGTTTCTTATAAACTGCCTATCCTATAAGATAGCTGTGTGTGAATTCTGCTTGGGAACAGCCAAAATTCCTTCATGAGTTTAGCCATGTGAATTCTGATTAAATGTCTCTAGACTAATAAAGGAAAGGTCATGTTAGCTCATTGAATGCTCCTGGAGAAATTGAGCAGTACACTATTAGTGAATCCATAATCATGATAGCTCGTGTATTGAACACAACTAGACTAGTGCCAAATCAGGTGTCACTCAAGCATTGCCCTCTAACATGACATTATCCGGTAGTATATTTACTCTGATTACAGTGAGATCATTAAAAGATTGATGATTACAATATCAGTATTTTTAAATGACTGCCTAGTCGTTTGAGTGATTTTCCAATAAACGAGTCCAGAAGAACAGGTGTACAGCTCTATTCTACTAGCAACACTGTTCTAAAGGAAGGAGAAAATTACCTTCTTCTTTCTCCTTTGATTGTTTCTGGGTTTTAATTTTTTAATGCTTTAACATAAAATGTACTCAGTGTCTTCAGAATAATAATTCTTATGGAACCCTCTTCCTCTTAGCTTATTACTGAAGGCTTTAATTATACACTCTATTGTGCATTTTCCTGACCATTACTCTGATTCCTGTAGATTAAATTCAATAGTAGCAATAAAGTCTAACATCTCTCATTATAGTCTTTAGCCTGCAAAATGTCTTTCTGATACAGAACTGCATCTTGGGCAATAATCTTTCTCATTAGATTACAGCAGAAAAATTACATTTTTCTTTACTAGGTATTTACAATTACAGTATAATAATACAAAATAAATACTAAGAAGGATCCAGTCAAGAATTACATTTTTCTTTACTACGTATTTACAATTACAGTATAATAATAATACAAAATAAATACTACGAAGGATCCAGTCAAGAAATAAAGACTTGTAATTTTCATCCTGATTTCAACACATTTTAGAAAAGAGAAAAGCTCAGACATAGTCCTAACAGCTCAGAGGTTTGTCACCTAGCATTTCTGGCTGACATTTTACAGGCATTAATATCTATTCATTAACCATGTAAAGGAATAACTCAGGTGGTCAGGATTCACTATGGTGGAACTAGAAGCTTAATTTTTAAATATTAGCACAACATGCTTTTCATAAAATGGTAGAATGATTGAGGTTGGATTGGATTTCCAGAGGTCCTTTTGTCTCATCCTCCAGCTCAGAGTTGCCTATAGCAGGTTGCCCAGGACTATGTCCAGATAACTTTCAAATATCTCTAAAGATAGAAACTCTACCACCTCTGTAGGCAACCTGTTCTGGGACTCAATCAATATCAGAGTAAAAAAAATGTTTCCTGATATTCAGACAAAAACTCCTGTGTTTTCTCTTGTGCCCATTGCCTCTTGTCCTACCACAGGGCACCACTGAAAAGATCACGTCTATGTCTTGTCATCAGAGGTCCCTGTGGATAGCACCATGATAAATTGGCTTATCAGCCACTCCTCAAATTATTGTATAATCAGCAGACTTGCTGAAGGTGCACTATGCACCATCTTCCAGATCATTAATAAAGATATTGAACAGAACTGGACACAATGTTGACCGTCACTGAATCATAGAATCGTAGAATATCCCAAGCTGGTAGGGACCTGCAAGGCTCATCGAGTCCAACTTCTGGTTCCACACAGGAATATCAAAAATTCAATCCATATCTCTGGAGAGCATTTTCCAAACACTTCATGAACTTAGGCAGACTTAATGCTGTGACCACTGCCCTGGGGAGCTTCTTCCAGTGCCCAACTATCCTGTCAGTGAAGAAATTTTCTATGCTGTTCCCTTCCAATAAGACCAGAGTCTTGCTGTTGGTCACCAAGAGAGAAGAGATCAGTGCCTCTCCTTCCATTTCCCTTTGTGAGGAAGCTGTATGTCTCCATGAGCTCTCCCCTTAGTCTCCTCTTCTCTAGGCTGGAAAAAAAAAAAAGGATCTCAGCTGTCCCTCATACATCTTGCCCTCTAGACCCTTCATCTTCCTCATAGACCTCCTTTGGATATTCTCTACTAGTTTTATGTATTTCTCATATAGTGGTGCCTAAAACTGCACACAATGCTTGAGATGGGCCTGCAGCAATGCAGAGCAGAGTATGATCCTTTCCCTCAACTGACTAGCAATACCATCCCTTATGCAACCCAGGGTACAGCTGGCCCTTTAGGCTACCAGAGCATAGTGCTGACTAATATCAAACCTGCCATGAATCAGATCCTCCAGTTCCCTTTCCATGGTGCTGTTCTCCGGTCTTTCATCACTTAATGTGTTCATGTATACAGTGTTGTCCCCTCCCAGGTGCAGATTATGACTCTTGTTAAAATTCACGTGGTTAGTAATTGCTCAACCCTCTACACTTAATGGAGTCAATAAGACTCAATTTAGCATCATCCACTGTACAGAACTGTTCCTCCAGTTGCTCTACTCTTTGTTGAAGTAATAATTCCTTTAATAGGAATAAAAGAAAAGCTAGTTTTTCTGGCAAATTCATGCAGCATTTCTATGGCATTGCTCACAAAGAATGTAAAATTCATATATGTAAATACACGTATATACATATACACATTTTTATATGTATTTATATATTTAAATATTTTTACATAAACATACATTTTAAAAGAAGAGATCTGTAATACAGTGGTTAACATTCTGTGTTGGCAACTGTAGTAGATGGACGTACAGGAATTGTCTTGCTTGATGCTTTATTTGTTCAAGGACCTATCTGTGTTTTCTCCCTTCTCCCATCTACTACACAGAGTATCTTGTTGTGTAAGAATATCCAGAAAGTATCATAATAGACAGGGACCTAAAAATTGGGGATTATGGATACGTGTTTTATACCTTAGTTCTCAGAATGAAATAGTATTATTTTTGATGGAGGATTCAATTTTTTAAAAAATAAATTATTTATTCTATTTCTAGTCCAAGTAGAGTAAGAAGTGCTACGAAGCTGTGCCTTATGACCTCCATAAATTGCAAATTCACATTAGGAGAATGTAAGCAGCCATGTCACAAGTAAATCAAAATGCTGAGCATAGCTTTTGTGAAAATTTATGTACAGTTTTTATTGATAGCATAATGCCAGTTAAAAATGATAATTGCATATAAATTTGAATTATAAGGTTGAGCAACTTGAGCTGCAAATATAAGCAGGTAATAAGTAATGATGAAAAATGGTATTGTAGTTCCTAAGATTTGATCTTGTTCCTTTAATGATGCTTCATTTTCTGCTTAGTGAATATATTTTTCTCCTCTTTTACCTCTCTGAAGTAAGGTATGAGGTGAAATATCTGTACTTTTCTGAAACAAATAAACTAATGATTTCCTAATATTTATTACAATGAGTTGTATGAAACACACCTGGTATTAAGTTACTAGAAAATTTGGTTCATGGATTCTGTAGCGCTGTATGTGCCCCTTATATGTTTCACCCCCTTCACTCATTTCTGCCAACCCAGAGAAGTCATAGGTAACATAATAATTATCAGTAATATGGCAATTCAGGCATTCTACTCAGTCATCCTGTCATTTCCTAAAATCAGTTGACACTTCCATTTGGCAAAAATCTTCCCTTGCATGCTAAGAAACTTACTAGCTTGTAGAATAAATTCTGCATTACTTTTGAACTTGACTGTGATTCAGAGAGATATTGAGTGATCTCAGTTTCTGTCAGAGATTAATCTTTTACTCTTGCTAAGCTTTGCTCAATTCACTGGGTTTGCATGGGGTTCGACTGAAATATATTGGAATCTTTTACATTCTAAATTTACACATCCAGTGAGTGGTTTAAGTACCTTTTCTTTCTGAAGAAGTTATAGTTACGTGTCTAACACTGCCGGAAATGTTATAGACAACAAAAAATTGATGATGGGTTATTTGCTGTCTTCTCTCTGAAGTGTGAATTATTGTGGAGAATGAAATGGAAGAGCCATGCAGTATGAGGGAAAAATAACAGGAAAGAGATTAATCATTTGTCCCTAAAGTAGGGATATCTGTATTTTTAGTTAAGAATCACCTGGCAGAAGAAAAAAGAAAAAAAGAAAAAAAAATGAAAAAAAGAAAAAAAAAGAGAAAGTGCAAGGTTCTGTCCACCACCATGCTACTTTTTACATATATTTCCATATACTACTCATCCAGCACATTGTTAAGTCATCAATTTGTTCATAAATTGATGTTCATTTTTTTTTAATGTCTGCGTATATTCCATCATCGTCCTATGAATCGTCGTTGCATTTCTGTTCTTTTCATCATCAGCTCTACAAATATTCATGAACACACTCCCACAATTCTCAATTAACATTACACAAGACGTCATGGTTAATGAGAATCAGTAGTCTATTAGTATGTTAACTTCAGCATTTTTGTCATTCATACTTCTTTCCAGACTTAGATTCCTTTTCCCCCTTCTTCATTCATGTTTTTATTATTACATCAATTATTTGAAAATAATAATTTAGAATGCTGTATTTTACAAATCTAAATTTTCAGATTTTAGCATAATAAATCTACAGTTATTTAGTTCTTTAGAGACAGATACAATTTTTATGAACAAAATTTTAATCAAAGATTAAAAAAATAATGTCCTGGAACACTCAGTTTACTCTTATAACTTTTCAACATGCAAGCCAAAGAGTAAAACTCTTATTCAGAGATATTTTTACAGATTCATAGTATTGAATATTCAACTGTATGGAATATTTATCTTTGAAAATAATTTTAATATATGAGCAGGAAGAAAAAAAAAAAAGGAACTTCACTTTCCATACATTTTTGCCATATAGTAATCTCAATAGTTGAATTTTATGTAACGAATCTGAAAAATAAATATAAAAATAATTTTTTATTTTGTTGTTTCTGAATGAGTCATTTCTGCTGATATTAATTATTTTTCATATAAAAAGATACTAGGAAATATGAATAATAATGCTGTAATAAGAAAAAATAGATGTTGAATTTGAAAATATGGAGTTCAATAGTTATATACAGCCTTGTTTTTTCAAAAGAGAAGTTACAGAACAAAATAATTTGCTGTGTAATCCAACATTTCTGATGTATATGAGTAGCACAAAGTAATACAAATGTACCATGAATATTCTATGTCATTACGAGCAGGTAGAAGTTCCACAGATTAAAACATGTACATCAGAGTGTCTGATAAATTAACTGTCAAATTATGTCTATTGATAGATGAGTAAAAAAAGAAAAAGAAAAGGAAAAAAAAAAAGAAAGAAAAGAAGGAGAAAAAAAATAGAAGTAATAAAAAAGAAAAGAAAATGATAGTGACTTACTTGAGGGATGTAAAAAAAAAAAGGTTACCAGTGTAAAAATCTCCTCAGACTAATGTGAAAAGAATAAAAATAGAATCATAGAGAAGTAGAATCACAGAATCATAGAAACATAGAATGGTTTGAGTTGGAAGGAATTTTAAAGATCATCTAGTTCCAATCCCTGTGCCATGGGTAGGGATATCTTCCCCTAGATTAGGTTGCCCAGGGCCATCAAACCTGGCCTTGAACTCTTAAAGGGGTGGGGCCCACAACTTTTCTGGGCAACATGTTCCAGTGCCTCACTACCCTTACAGTTAATAATTCCTTCTTAATATCTAACTGAAACCTACCCTCTTTTTAGTTTAAAACTCTTATGTCTTGTCCTGTCACTGCATTCACTCTCCAGCTTTTTCTTGTATGTCTCCTTTATGTAATGAAAGACTTCTGAAAGATCTTCCTGATGCCTGCTTGACTTTAGGTTAATAACTCCAACTGTCTCAGCCTGTCTTCATGGAAGAGGTATTCTAACTCTCTGATCATCCTCATGGCCCTCCTCTGGACTCCTTTCAACAGTTCCATGTCCTTCCTGGCAGGGCTTATAGAGAGGGCTTTAAACTAGAGAGGAAGGGGGAAGGGGATAAAACCAGGCCTGCAAGAGGTGTGCAGAGGGGAGCATCGGGATTAGGGGTGAGGCAAGGGGCTCAGCTGAAGTGTGTCTATGCCAATGCCCGCAGCATGAGCAACAAATAGAAGGAGCTGGAAGCCTGTGTGCGGCAGGCAAACTATGACCTAGTTGCCATTACGAAACACGGTGGGATCACTCCCATGACTGGAGTGCTGCGATGGATGGCTACAAGCTCTTCAGAAAGGATAGGCAAGGAAGGAGGGGTGGTGGCGTGGCTCTCTATGTTAGAGACTGTTATGATGTTATTGAGCTTGCAACTGGGGAAGACAACGTTGAATCTCTGTGGGTTAGGATCAAAGGAAAGGCGGACAAGGCAGACATCCTGGTGGGGGTCTGTTATAGACCACCTAACCAGGAAGAAGAGACAGATGAGGCGTTCTATAAACAGCTGGCTGAAGTTGCGTGATCACCAGCCCTTGTCCTCATGAGGGACTTCAACTTCCCTGATATATGCTGGGAATACAACACAGCGCAGAAGAAGCAGTCTAGGAGGTTTCTAGAGTATATGGAAGATAACTTCCTTCTGCAGCTGGTGAGAGAACCTACCAGGGGAGGTGCCCTGCTAGACCTGCTGTTTGGAAACAGGGAAGGTCTGGTGGGGGATGTGGAAGTTGGGGGCTGCCTTGGACAGAGCGACCATGAAATGGTAGAGTTCTCGATTCTTGGTGGAACCAGGAGAGGGGACAGCAAAACGGCGACCTTGGACTTTCGGAGCGCAGACTTTGAATTGTTCAGGAGGCTGGCAGGCAGGGTCCCTTGGGATTTGGTCCTGGAGGGTAAAGGGGTCCAGGAAGGCTGGTTGCTCCTCAAGAAGGAAGTCCTGAAGGCACAGGAACAGGCTGTCCCCCTGAGCCGCAAGATGAGCCAGCGGGGAAGGAGACCGGTGTGGATGAACAGGGAGCTTTTCCTGAGGCTCCAGGAGAAAAAGAGAATCTACCTCCTGTGGAAGAAGGGACAGGTAACTCAGGGAGAGTACAAAGAGGTTGTTAGGATGTGCAGGGAGAAAATTAGAAAGGCAAAGGCCCAGCTCGAATTAAGCTTGGCTGCTGGGATAAAAGGGAACAAGAAACTCTTCTACAGATATATTAACAGTAAGAGGAGGACCAAGGAGAATCTCCATTCTTTACTGGATGCGGCTGGGAATGTGGCCACTGAGGACAATGAAAAGGCTGAGGTTCTCAATGCCTTTTTTACGTCTGTCTTTAAAAGACAGGCCACTTATCCTCAGGGTACTCTACTCTCTGACCTGGAAGTCTTGGATGGGGAGCGAAACAAACCCCCCACAATACAGGAGGAAACGGTCAGAGACCTACTGCTCCACCTGGATTGCCACAAGTCCATGGGGCCAGACGAGATCCATCTGGGAGTACTGAGGTCGTAAGGAGGATCTGGAGAACTACAGGCGTGTCAGCCTGACCTCAAAGCCAGGGAAGGTTATGGGCAGATTGTCTTGAGGGAGATCACACGGCATTTGCAGGACAACCAGGGGATCAGGCCCAGCCAGCATGGGTTTGTGAAGGGCAGGTCCTGCTTGACCAACCTGATCTCCTTCTATGATCGAGTGACCCATCTGGTGGATGAGGGAAAGGCTGTTGATGTGGTCTACCTAGACTTCAGCAAAGCCTTTGACACTGTCTCCCACAGTATTCTCTTGGAGAAACTGGCAGCCTGTGGCTTGGACAGGTACACTCTTTGCTGGGTAAGGAGCTAGCTGGAGGGCCGGGCCCAGAGAGTGGTGGTGAATGGAGTTAAATCCAGCTGGCAACCGGTCACGAATGGTGTTCCCCAGGGGTCAGTGCTGGGGCCTGTCCTCTTCAATATCTTTATTGATGACCTGGATGAGGTCATTGAGAGCCCCCTCAGTAAGTTTGCAGACGACACCAAGCTGGCAGGAAGTGTCGATCTGCCTGGGGGTAGTGAGGCCCTACAGAGAGATCTGGACAGGCTGGATCTCTGGGATGAAGCCAATGGGACGAGGTTCAACAAGACCAAGTGCCAGGTCCTGCACTTTGGCCGCAACAACCCCAGGCAACACTACAGGCTTGGGGCAGAGTGGCTGGAAAGTTGTATGGAGGAAACGGACCTAGGGGTATTAGTCGACGCTCAGCTGAGCATGAGCCAGCAGTGTGCCCAGGTGGCCAAGAAAGCCAATGGCATCCTGGCTTGTATCAGAAATAGTGTTGCCAGTAGGAGTAGGGAAGTCATTCTCCCTCTGTACTCAGCCCTAGCCCCACCTCGAGTACTGTGTCCAGTTTTGGGCCCCTCACTGCAAAAAAGACATTGAAGCCCTGGAGCGTGTTCAGAGGAGGGCGACGAAGCTGGTGAGGGGTCTGGAGCACAGGCCTTATGAGGAGCATCTGAGGGAGCTGGGTTGTTCAGTCTGGAGAAGAGGAGGCTCAGGGGAGACCTCATCGCTCTCTATAACTACCTGAAGGGAGGTTGTAGTGAGCTGGGGGTCAGCCTCTTCTCTCTTGTAACTAGTGACAGGACGAGGGGGAATGGCTTCAAGTTGCGCCAGGGGAGATTTAGGCTGGACATTAGGAAACACTACTTTTGTGAAACAGTGGTCAGGCGCTGGAACGGGCTGCCCAGGGAGGTGGTTGAGTCACTGTCCCTGGAGGTGTTCAAGAAACATTTAGATATAGCGTTGGGAGACATAGTTTAGTGGGGTTGTTGGTGGTAGGTGGATGGTTGGACTGGGTGATCTTGTAGGTCTTTTCCAACCTAGCTCATTCTATGATTCTATGATTCTATGATTCTTATGCTGAGGGCCTCGGAGCTGAGCACAGTAGAGCAAGTGGGGTTTCATGAGAGGTCTCTGCTCCGCAAAATAATTGTCGTTAATCTCTTAGGAACTGAAGCTATCTAGAATTCTGCAACTGTTCTCAAACACAGTCTTTAAAGATCAAATTCAGCAGCACATGTATATTTGCAAAACATGTTTAATCCTCTCATCAATGTATGTGGATTACACTGTGCTGATGTTCAAAGTTCTACTTTGCCCACTTACACTTCTTCAGCCTAAGGGGAAGACATGACAACCTTCTCATCAGATCAATTACTCTTTTATCCTGTAAGGGAGTATAGCAAGGTTCTTACTCTACAAAGAAATAAACATATTTTACACCGTAAAAAATATTAGATCATAGTTGAAATACGTTCAATTTATAGTAAAGCAAATGATAGTGGTCATCAGTATTTCAATTCCTTTCAGTGAAAAAGGATATGAATTGTAAACTAATTTTGATGAATCTTTCAGTGTTAAAGGGTCACATTGATCTGGATGATTCTAAGGATATTTTCACATGTAAATATCCTGAATAGATTCGGAAATTTAATTTTGATTGCTTCCCTTGTCATGTGTATTTGGCTGATAGGTTGATTGCTTGGATTAATTTTTCTGATTACATAGTTGATTGCGCATAGGTGTATTTTGCAAATCAACATTTGGTTCATAAGGAATTTCACAGATAATTTTTGCCAGTATGAATAAAAAATGCCCGTTCATTTAAAGTTAATTGTTTCCAAGTTTCTGGATGATAGATTATATTGTCTTAATTTTCTTACAAAGAAATTTAATGGCCTTTATTTAAGCATAGCATTAACAGTCAGATATTTTTTTTCTGAAAAAAGTTCAGTTGCGTAAATATGTGCATTTATATTAATTATTAATGTTTAATAACACTTAGATAATTTGCTTCTTACATTCAAAGAATACAAACTCTTTACTGTTGCGTGTGTGATGAAGCTATTTTCATCCTATTAAGTAGGTGAAGGATGATTTGAAGAAGCAAAAATGTAGATAAAAAAGCTAGTCAACATCTTCAGACTGAATTTCTTAAAAAATATTTTGGATGCATAAAAACTCATCTTACATTACCAGTGAGCCGCTCAAGTGGCTCATTCCATATGTTTCAGCAGGAAGAAGACAGAAAGTCTGAAATGAGTTGATTTGAAAATAGAAACCAGAAATAATTTCTCTTCTGGCACAGAAGAAAGCAGAAGAATTATAAGAGACAGATAAATCTGTTGGATGTATTTTGCTGGAGAGTAAACTTACAGTTTACTTACAGTTAATGGGCTCAATGAAAGCATGGAGTTTGTCTTAGTGACAGAGGACAATTATATAAACAAGAATATTTTCAGAAATAATAGATAGCTATTAACTGTTTTGTAGTTTAAAAGTGTCTATTTTGTTTTGAGACGTCATACAGGCAATAAGCTTGAATACTATGCAATATAATATGTACTTGATGTCCCTCAGTCCCTTAGGCTTTTGAGCAACAGATATTCTTCCTCCCTTGACCTTTCTTCTAAATTTAATGTTATGAATATTCAAACCATAATAATGCAAATAAGATATTTCTGATTTTTAGATGTGTCTGGTGATCATCTTTGTAGCTTATTTATAGTAATATATTTTTCATAGAATCATAGAACCATAGAACCACAGAATGGTTTGGGTTGGAAGGGACCCTTAAGATCATCCAGTTCCAACCCCCTGCTATAGGCAGGGACACCACCCACTAAACCAAGTTGCTCAAAGTCTAATCCAGCCTGGCCTTGAATGCTTCCAGGGAGGGGGCATTCACAATGTCATTTGGCAAATTTTTACATTATTTCTCAATGATAATGTACTCACATTTTGAACATCTGCTATATAATCCATTTTGCCTACAAATACTATGTTATCTTGAATGAGAATATAGATGATTTTGGCTTCATGAAGTTTCTTGTAAAAATTTCAGTGGGTGCATTATGAATCTATTTACTTCTTCATAAAAATTATAATTTCCTCTTATGCAAACATTTGGAGAGATCAAGGTACTTGTAGAACCCTTTCTGAAGAAAGCTGTCTTGCCCTCAATGCTCAGTCATTCAAGGAATAGCTCTGTGAATGTCAAAGGGGAAAGAAGAAATCCATCTCTCTCACAAAAATCCATATGGTTTTAATTCTTTGTATAACAACTGATACCATTTGTTTTGTGCATTGTGGTGCATCCCTAGGATATATGCTGTTCCTTCATCTTTCTTGTCCATTGGCTGGTTGCACAAATTGTACTAGTGCATTGTTCTATAGTTTTATTGTAAAATTCAGATCAATATTTCCAGTAATTTTCTTCTGTAACCTTTTTTTTTACTGATCTTCGTTAAATGTGGATGATCCACAGTGCCTTAAATCTGGATTCTTAATATTCATAAATTTAGTAACAAAGAAAGTTTATTGCACCGTGCAGTGAACTTTTCTGACAGTATTGATTAGATCTCCATTAATAATGATGATAATTTAGATATCTAGCTCACAAATGGTGACATTTAGCCACTTTGAGTTATCTATAACTGGGAAACAAAACTTTTTAAAGTCATTGATTCAATTCAGCTACTAAAATTTAGACATCTAATAGAATTTGAGTTACCATACTATATGCGATATTAATACTCTAATGTATAATATATCCAGGGGAATAGCATGTTTACCCTTAGATCTATGCATGACCCCTGTCTATCTGGAGCAACACATAGTAACACACAAAACCCTCTGTTATTGTAAATAGTATATTATAGATGCTCTTGTTTTGGCAGCAGAACTAAGCTGCAAATTTATCTAAGTAGAAATCTAGGTCATTTTTTTTTCTTCCCCCTAAGCTTCTACTGCAAAAAAAAAAATAAAATAAAAAAATATATATATATAATAACAATAATAAGAATATATACATAGCTATTCTTTGAAGGGTGCCAGAATGCCTCTTCTGCATAATAGAAAACATCAAAAGGTGTGTCTAGAAGATAGGTGTTTAGTGATAGATGAATGAAGGACAGAGAATAAGATCAAAAGCTGGGCTCTGATCAGATTGCGTAGGTGGTAACTTATTCCTTGGATCTGTTTTGAGCAGTTTCAAAGCATTTCATCCAAGATAAATATGCTTATAAGGCAATAGTCTTAAAAGCTGTGAGTGCATAGTCATCAGTTCCTCACTCTGTATTAGGTAAGAGAGTAGAAACAGAAGATCAAAATAAAGATAGATGCAAATAATTCTGTAACTATGTCACTACCAATTCAGAACAGTGACAACAACAACAAAAGGAATCATTCTTATCTAAGACTATTTCATTTTTTTCCTTATTAGTTTTATGTCAGAAAAAAACTTTTTATTCATGCATGCTAGGATTTTGAAGTTTATTTGTCAAGGTATTTTTCAGATTGTTTCTTATTCTCTTTTCCACAGATATTCTGGCAGTTTATGTGATGCTGTGGGCAACACAGATAGCATTTATCAAATAATTAACATTTTACTTGAAAATAACTTATGAGATATATAAGATTGCCAAATTTTACCTCGTATTCCAGGGGCAGAGATCTATCCTTGGAAAATATCAGCTTGCAGGAGTTTATGATGACAGGAAAAAGATGACTTTTTATTCATGGTTTATTTTGCTGTTTCTGACATGAAAAAAATACAGCTTTTAGCAGTTTGCAATTTTTTGTTATTTAATTAAATTTTTAAAAGTTTTTCACATAGCGGGGAAAAGAGATAATATGATGTTGAAGGAATAAATGCTATAGATAGAAATGGTGTGACTCAAGTTTCAAGAAAATACAGTGGAAAATAGAAAGGAAGGGAAAATAAGATATGAAAAAGGGGAATATCTTGAGGAAAAAGGTTGATGTAAAAAGGCAGAATAGCTGGGTGAAACTAGAATTAGATAGACAATATCAAAGTATATGCTGTGAGTAGGTCAGTGAGGGGTCAAGTACAATTTGTTGGAATGTGCAGAAGGATAAGAATCCTGATAAATGCATCAGTATGTGGAGAAAATAAAAGGAAAGCAGGGAGATGAAATGGGAAGGGAATTTGACTGAGAGAAAAGGAGTCAAACTGAGAGAAATATATGTACTAACGACAGCAGTATGATCACCCTAGGAAATTAAATAAATAAATAGGATGCTACTTCAATACAGAACACTCTTCCCGGGCATGCTATAGAAAATGTCTCCTCTAGGTTTAAATGTCCACTAAAACACTTCCAATACAATTTCAAACAGCTTATGTTTGACGCCTATCTCAAGATGAGATCAATCATTCTTTAAGGGACGCAACTCAGCTACCAAATATAGGTATCTGTGCAGTTTGAAAATCTGAAGAGTGTTTGACAATTCCATGTGTCTGGTAGATATGTCAAAAGAACTATAGGGGACTGTCAACGGTTTACAGGCATTCAGCCCGGTTCCATGACAAAGGGGACGGGGGACCCACGGGCCCACGCCCCAGGAAAAGGGAAAAGGGGAAAAGGGTAAGGAGATGGCCCTGAGAGCAAAGAACAGCAGCAACAATCTGAGGAGAAAACAAACTAATTTACTAAATAAAATATCGGAATGCAAAACAACACACTATAATACAGTATAATTACAGTTTAAGCTGATAAATCCAATACAGAGAGAGAGAATGTCCCAAAATCAAGGTAGGCCTTACTCTACTACCGACAATAAGATGGCTGGAGAACGAGGTGTTGCCAAGACGAGAGACGGCGGAAAAAGGGGCGAGGTCTCGTGATCTGCAAGTTTTTATACTGCAAGCTTTTATCTTTTCCCTCCGGCTGGAAAATGGTAACAGAGGAGCAAAGTACCATGGGGAATGTAGTAGTCCTTCTCTTCTGAGAACCAGGTACATTCACTACATGATGTTATGATGTGGAATACCAATAACTGAAAATCATAAAACCATGACAGGGACATATGTCTTCTTGGAACAGCAACTGCAGACCGAACAGGAAATCTCACAGTCACTCATCCAGCACCTGACACCTACGTTTTCAGTCAGCTGAATCCTGCTGAAGATATTTCCGATTTAATCTTTACAATGAATTAACAGCTCTCCTGACTCTCTCAAGTACAGTGATTTGGGGTG
This sequence comes from Numida meleagris, assembly GCF_002078875.1. Classification (NCBI taxonomy): domain Eukaryota; kingdom Metazoa; phylum Chordata; class Aves; order Galliformes; family Numididae; genus Numida; species Numida meleagris. The sequence goes on from NC_034409.1 coordinate 149,346,641, forward strand.
AGATTCAGTCTTGTGCATGCACAAGTGTCTAATGACATTGACATAGCCATCTTAACAAATCTGACCTGGATTCTAGATGCCACTGCAGACTTCCATAATTCTAAATCAAATATGCCAGAGATGAACTGAAGTCTTACATGGTCTAAGAAATTTCAAATGTCACTCAAGGTCCGTATTTAGAAGTCCTCAGAACTCTGCTGATAATGATAGGAACTCAAACCCTTATTTCTCATGAGTCTAAAACTGAACATTTTAAATAAAGCCCAGACAGAGGGTCTTAACCCCATCCTTAATGATAGATTAGATTATCTGCCATTAAATAGACTACCCCAGATTCTGACACTTTTTTATTTAGTCTCATTGCCAAAATGTTCAATCAGAACATTTAGCGAAGTCAATTTTTTCTGTAATTTAAATAATTCAAATTCATTATTATTATTAATAATTTTAATATGAAAAAGAAGAACATATGTCTCAAATATGGAAATAAAGGATAGAGGAAAATCTCTATGCTTTTGTTCTCTATATGTACAGTGGAAAGAACAGTGCATGCTTATCTCACAAGTGTGTCACACATGCATTCACCAGTGTTTAATATAATGTTGCATATTATAATAAAGGGGGCCAAGGAAAAATTCCAAGATGAATTATTACAATATTCTAAGACTTCAAATATTGTGTCATAAATAAGGCATATGTTTAACAGGGAAGAGAAAGGAAGTTGCAAAGTAGCTACTTGCCAAGTTTGCACAACCTGTTCTATGTACTCAGTGGTGCCTCTGGAAAAGTCATATGAGAAAAGTCAATTAAAGACCATACATACACAGAAGGACCAATATAAGTTCACAGACAGAACCTTATTGTGGATTTTATAACTTTTGCAAGTTATTGACTTCCTGACCCATATTAGCAGTCTTTTAACCTAATTTCTGTTTGCCTTTAACATTATTTAACTCATACTGGGTGGCTAGTGCATTTTACAAAAGAGTGACTGAAAGAAGTGCTCTTTAGAAACCCACTGCTATATAGAGTAACTATGGTTTTGTCATAACCCACTCTCTTTACAGTATTATTTTAAATTGTTTAATGCACAAAAATTGCTGAAATTGGTCTTTTCAGGTTTTCTTTCAGCACTAATGGACTGAAACGTATCTTTTGAAGTTCATATTTATAGTAAAGTTACCTGCTCTTAGTTGTACTTTTCTAAAGCTCTGTTAGAAATCTGAAGCTCTTACTACATTTTTCAGCTCAGCAGACAAGTCCCTTTTATGCACTGAACTCCTTAATGTTGCAGAACAACTTCTGACAGCGACATTTTTTGTACAGTTGCCCTTGTCTTCCTCCTCTCATTCACACTGACTCTAAAAATCTTTTAATCCTGCAGGCACACTTTAAATGTTGAATAAAAAGCCAATATGTAAGTCTTTCAGTCAACTATAAATGCAATGACCTAAAGACTCTCTGGTTCATTGAAGATCATTGTCTAAGTTCACCATTTTTTTTTTCTTTTAATTTAAAAGTAATGTCTAGAGTCAGACTTTTAAGGATGCTTACCAGCCACAGTTAGCAAATGTGTTAAAAATCAACACTGGAAGCACATGACTTTTTTTTAATACCTTGAGAAGAAAGTATGATTGTACAGGTGTATTCACTGTCAAGTAATTCACATTGCCTTTGACTAAGAACACTGCCTACAAGAACCCAAGAGAAAATAGATCCGAGTGTAAATCTAAAGCTTTTAAGAAACTCTATGATGAAATGAATTTATCTCATTTTAAAGCTAAAATAATAGATAAACTATTCTCATAATAATATGTAAAGTGGCCAAGTATTCCCAGGATAATTCAAACAATTTCAGAGTGAAAATCAGTGGTACAATAGCAGCATGAAAACAGACGGAAAGATGTGGTAAAAAACTCTAGTCATACCTTGTTTTTAGAAATAATATGATTAGAATTAACATAAAATATTTTTAAAACCTTTGTAACATTATCTGTGAGGACTAGGAAAGATTATAAAAAGATAGAATGCAGGCAAGTCAAAGTCTCAGGCTCATAGAATCATTGAATGGTTTGGGTTGGGAGGGACTTTTAAAATCATCTAGTTCTACACCCCTGCTTTAGCCAGGGACACCTGCCACTAAACCAGGTTGCTCAAAGCCCCATGCAGCCTGGTCTTGAACACTTCCAGGGAGGGGCTGTTCACAACCTCACTGGGCAGTGTGTTCCAGTGTCTCACCACCCTCACAGTAAAGAGTTTCTTTCCCATATCTAGTCTAAATCTACCTTCTTCCACTTTAAAGCCATTTCCCCTTGTGCTGTCAGTTCATGCCTCTATAAAAAGTCCCTCCCCAGCTTTCCTGAAGGCCCTCTTCAGGTGCTGGAAGGCTGCTATAAGGTCACCCCAGAGCTTGATGATAACATTCATTACAAAAAATTATATTAAACTTAAGAAGCCAATATTTAAAAATATTTTGGACTCGAAATTAGAAGTCTTAAATGGTTCTTATTAAAATAGTGTACCTTATAGTCTTTCTTTTTTATTGTTGTAAATAAATAAGTTAATGAAGATCAGGACATGAATTTTATTTTTGGTAGATATGAATCCCCCTCTCTTACTGCATATATTCTTCAGCTATGTGAGTGCATTTACCCCATTATTATGACTGAGATAGTGTAACAGCAAATATTTGTACTTTCATTGTATTTACATCCTTTATTTGGGTCTCAGATGCTAGCTGATTGTGTCTGAAGTTATTACAAACTTAACATTTCAAAAAGGAAGAAGACCTAAAATTTGGCGCACATCACCTGGTAATTAGTGCATTTATTAAATATGATAATGAATGTTTTAGTGTGTTTTTTTTTTTAGTTGGTGGCAAGAATTAGAATAAAGGAGATTGAAAAGTGAGAATGGAATTAATAGACATAAATCAACATGGATTTAGTCCTAAATCTACTGTACAAAGAAAGTGAATCTCACTTGCTTGTGTTTTAGAACATGTGTTGCCTAACATAGGCACTAATGTGATTAGAATGAACAGGGTTATTCTAGATATCAGACAATTTTCTACTGATTGAATGTACTGAACATTATTATAATAAGGAACAATGCTTTTTTTTTTGGGGGGGGGGGAATAATTATGCTATACATTTTAATCATTCTAAAATGATTTTGGAAAAAAAGTAGTTTTAGGAAGAAAGCTTATTAATAAATAGTTAAAAAAAAGAATTTTGTTTTAATAGTATCAAAAATGTAAAAATTTTCTATTATTACTACTTGCTGTTAATGAAAACTTTGGATACATTTCATGTTCCTTAAGAATAAGGAATGTCTTCTGATTCACATTCCATCACCATTTTGAATGATAGTTCTCTTCAGCCTTATTGAAGAAAATATTTATTTAGTAGCTGCTTCTCATTACTAGCAAATAGTAAATGCTAGTGAAAAATAACTATAGACAATGGAGACCAGTTTTCTTACATTCTTTATTGCCACTTGTGAAATAAATACACCACTTGAATAGGATTAATAATGTACAGTGGTACTAAATCCTTATTTTTGCATGCTATTTCTCCAAACTGACAGTAACTCCTCAAAGAATGTGGTGAGGACTAGAGACTTCAGGGTGAAGTTAGCACATTTGTATCTTCTATAAATTTAAATAGTGCATCATAACAACTGAGGCAGAGTGGGATAGGGAAAGGAAGGGGGAGAGAAAGAATTCCACTTTTGTAATCATAATAGAATGTTTTGTATCAACAATATAAACTTTAGAGTCTTAGTGTCTTTTAAATGCTTTTTTTTTTTTTTAACTTATAATTTCTGTATTGCACATTTAAAGCCAACTCCAGTGCATCAATAAGGACGTAAAGTTGCTACATAGCTGCATTCATTGTAGAGGAATAATTCAGATGACAAACCAAATACATACAGCTTGCTTTGAACCTTTGCATTTTTCCATTACAAATTAAGGCATTGTGTGAATTATTGAAAGAACATCATTCTCTCTATATTTTTTTAAACATTGCAGGAGGCTTATTTCCTAATAAACAAAATACAAGTCAATAGAGAAATTAATTTGTTCTTCGAGATTTTGAGTGTTTATTTGAAGCTACACAAAACTATTTGACCAACATGCTGAGATAAAACCTATTTAAATTTCAAGATCTTAATGCAAAGAAACCAAACTGCCTAAATTTCATTCTAAACAGTTAAAAATTGTAGGAAGCCTATATCTAAACTGCTAGATAAATACACTATACTATGACCCACAATCCTAGTTCTGTGATAAATGAGACAAAAAAAAAAAATTCTTACTGTGAACAATTTATCCCTCTTTATGAGGTCTAGTTCTTCTAATGTATTTTATACATGTTAAGAAATTACATGTGGATCTGTGACTATCACAAAATTTAGAAATTGTCAGGATTAAGCACCAAGTCTTACAATTTGGGCAATTCTCCATTATATCCCAGTTAAAATGTAAGCAAAGTCAGTTTCTAACCAACAAGTATTTTGCCTATATCAGTCTTCTGATAAATAAGTGTTCTGGTAACCTTGAAAACAACAGAGTACTATGAATTGTACAGGTGAGATACCATTCGGAATCCTAAAGGAGACTATGTTGTTTGAGTCTGCTGATAGATTAGTTACAGAGCAGGCAGAGGGGCTGTGCCAGTGCTAGGGGCACCCATGAGTATGTTGTGCTGCTGAGCCTGGAGGTGTGAGTGTGCCTGGACCAGGGTCCTGCTGTCTCCGCCAGCCTGAGGGAAGGAGAGGACTGGACTTTCTGCACTGATGTGGTGTGTGAGGCCTGTGGGATGCAGCTGAAGGCAGTGTTTCTGTCTCTGGGGTACATACTCAAATCTACTAATGGCTAAACCTGCAAAAGGGAAAGCAGCAGCTGCATCCCTCAGCCTGGGCAGAGACCCCAGGTTCCCAGGCACATTGTTGGGCTTCAGTGGCCAGGAACAAGTGCTCCTAGCCCACAACAGTCCCACTCTTACATCTCTGCGTTAAATCCAGCTGATAACTGATCATGAGTGGTGTCCCCCAGGGGCTGTTATTGGGGACCATCCTATTTTAATATCTTTATTAATAATTTAGATGAAGAAATTGAGTGCACCTCAGTAAGTTTGCAGACTACACCAAGTTGGGGGGAAGTGTTCATCTGCCTGAGAGTAGGAAGGTCCTACAGAGGGACCTGGACAGGCTAAATTGATGGGCTGAGGCCAGTGGGATGAAGTTCAACAAGACCAAGTGGCTGGTCCTGCACTTTGATCACAACAACCCCATTCATTGATATAGACTAAGGGAAGAGTGGCTGAAAAGCTGCACGGAGGAAAATGATCTGAGGGTGTTAGATGGCAGTTGGCTGAACAAGTCCGCAGTGTGCCCAGGTGGCCAAGTAGGCCAATGGTATCCTGGCATGTATCAGAAATAGTGTAGCCAGCAGAACCAGGGAAGTAACTATCCTCCTGGGGATAATTACTGGTGGGGCTGCACCGCAATTACTGCATTCAGTTTTGGGCCCCTCGCTGCAAGAAAGGCATCAAGGCTCTGGAGAGTGTCCAGGGAAGGGCAGTGAAGATGATGAGGAGTCTGGAACACAGATCTTATGAGGAGTGGCTGAGGGAGCTGGGATTGTTCAGTCTGGAGAGGAGGATGCTCAGAGGAGACCCTATCGGTCTCTCCAGCTTCCTGAAAGGAGACCATAGCAAGGCTGGAGTTGTCGTCTTCTTCCAAGTAACTGGCAATAGAACAACAGGGAATGACCTCAAGTTGTGCCAGGGTAGGTTCAGATTGGATATTGGGAAGAATTTCTTCTCAGAAAGTGGTTAAGCATTGGAATGGGCTGCTCAGGGAACTGGTGGAGTCATTATCCCTGGAGACATTAAAGGATAGAGTAGATGAGTCACTTAGGGACAAGGTTTAGTGGGCAGTGTGATGATAGGCTGATTGTTGCACTAGATGATTTTAGAGGTCTTTTCAAACCTTAATGATTCTATGATACTATTATTATTCATGCAAAATATGAAAGAAATTACTCGGGTCTGAGAACACATGGAGCACTGACACAACTGATCACATAGACTATCACAGATAGTTAACTGAAAGCAGGTTTGGGACATTTTGTTTTGTTTTGGAAGTGGAAATGCTAATTCTCTTTCAGTGGATACTGTTCAAGACTAGAGGATAGAATAAGAACATACAAAATATAAGTGATATTCTCACCCAATGAGAGAATGAGTAAAAACTGAGCAGCACAGGCCAAGCAGGATTGTTGTTCTGAAAGCAGAGTAACAATGTATATCTGTGGCAGCAACTTAACACCAGATTTAACTGAGCTGTCAATTGTGCTGTTCTTTTAATCACTATATGCTTGTATCAAAATCTCCAATATTGTGTGATCGTGATAAAAAAGAAATAAATCTGGAACACTTGCTGTCAAGTACAGCACAGAGTCTGTAAGATGCCTCTGTCTTTCTGAAGCAGAAATTGGAGGCCACTTTAAATAGCTAGGACAACTTATCAAGAAACTTCTCAAGGGGCACCAAATGCTATTTTACAACTAAGTTAATTTTACCTATATAGATGCAACCACATGTAGAGTTCTTCATGAGTTGCTTAAGAATAGGATGTTGTAGGGTATAACAGACAATACCAGAGACTGACAGACAGAAACAGCAGAGACCTGTTGGAACCTGAGTCCTCCTAGAACAATATAACATTAGGAGGATAATTTTCATACATCTCATCTCAAATGGCACAGAGATGTCTACATTTGAACAACTGAACTGAATCATAAATATATACTGGCTTATAAACACTGTGATTCAGTCTGAAATTGTAATCCCTGAATTTAGGTGGGTACAATCAGAGGCTTATGTGCGAACTAGCTTCTAACAACCCATTATAATCAATGTAGATCTAATCACCATTGTCACCAGAGCCTAGAAATCAATTTATTTCAATCTAATATTAACATTTGAGATAGAATTCAAACAGACATCTGTTGAAACTTGAGATCTTAAATTGTCTTCTGTGATTTAGAGGACTGTACTTGAGAACTGCAGAGAGAATACCAGTGCTGAACCACTATTCTGTGCATTCCTTTTTTCAGCTGTGTTCCCCAAATTAATATATATATATATTATTATGTTGTTAAACTTTCATCTGTGACAATATCCAGATTTCCCAGAATTAATACCAATAGAAGTGAGCTCATCTATTTTTCAGGCAGTTGTTTTCCCCCAATAATTTTTTCAAATAGAACCCCACAGTTCTAATTATTTTCACTCTCCAAACATAAAAAAGCATCAATAAAACAACAAACAATAAAAAAAAAAATCCAATTCCGCCCAAACAAAACATAACAGACTAACAAACCAAAAAGACACAATTTCCCCAAACAAAAAAACAGAGGGGCTATAATATTATTTTAGTTCTTTTTTCCTAAAAAGATTAAAAAGAAATACATAAAATGGATAACCTTATTCATTTTTAGAGCCTTATTGATTTAGAGAAATGACAACATTTTAAATGAGAAGAGATAATGACCTGAATACATATAATATTAGGTATAGTACAAAATACATATTCCAGTGTTTCAAGAACATATAATATTCAGCTGGTAAGCCTTGTTAAAACAATTTTGGTTGCATAAACTGAAAAAATAAAAAATAAAATTGGAGAATCAGAGGATAATCTAGATTAGAAACCAACATGACCTGCTGGGTCCTCTCACTAAACCATGTGTAGCATGTATAAACAACTAAGCTAAGGTTTTCAACTAAAACTCTTTATTTCCTGAGATTTCAAACACTTCCTCAGAACTACTGCATCACAATTCTAGAAAAAATTTCATATCCATCATCTTCCTCCAAACACATAAGAATGGATATAGTCATTCATTATAATTACGCATGTATTTGTTTAGAAGATAACATCACATGTCAAGTTTATGCATGTAAATAAAAGTCATTTTTTAGAGTCCAAAAATAATGTAACATTGAATGTGAACATGTTCAGTTACATTAGCTGCATCTTCACACAAGCAAGAAAAAAAAATCACCTCTAGATTCTCGTTTTGATAAATTTTGTTGTTTTGTAAAGATGCTAAAAGAGTAATAAAACAAGTAAGAAAGTGGGATTTTTTGTTTTGTTTTGTTTTCCTTGGGTTTTGCTTGTTGGTTTATCTAATTTTTTGTTTGTTTTTCTTTTTTGCAGTTTTGTGAATAAATTCTATGCAGGTTTATACCTTGTATTAATGGTCTACTGATTTCAGATTACAAGTTATTTAGTTTTTATCATATTATCTCACAATAGCCATATTAAAAAAATAAGCTACATGAAGTGCATATTTTTGTTACAAACTCAGATTTTTTCCTGGGATAGGAATTTTTGAAAGATAGGCTTATGAATACTTGTGTTAAGGAACACTATGAATTCAGCTAGAGGTCAGTGAAAGTTTGTCTCATAGTAAGACTCTGGGAGTCAGTATGTCTTGCCAAAAACTTTAACACTTCAGTAAGTGATGCTTCTGAAAAAATACAGCTACTGTGATCTTCTCTGTGGTTGATATCAGATATAAATGAAGCTTGATAAATTTATTGAATGGAAATCAAAGTGAAAAATTTGAACCACAAAATGACCTTCTGACACCTAGTCTTTGGGTCAGATAGAGAATGTAAACTATTTCATCATATGCTTAGTGAGGATAATGAAAATTCAAGGACCATGTAGTTAGAATCATAGAATCATAGAATGAGCTAGGTTGGAAATGACCTACAAGATCACCCAGTCCAACCATCCACCTACCACCAACAACCCCACTAAACTATGTCTCCCAACGCTATATCTAAATGTTTCTTGAACACCTCCAGGGACAGTGACTCAACCACCTCCCTGGGCAGCCCGTTCCAGCGCCTGACCACTGTTTCACAAAAGTAGTGTTTCCTAATGTCCAGCCTAAATCTCCCCTGGCGCAACTTGAAGCCATTCCCCCTCGTCCTGTCACTAGTTACAAGAGAGAAGAGGCTGACCCCCAGCTCACTACAACCTCCCTTCAGGTAGTTATAGAGAGCGATGAGGTCTCCCCTGAGCCTCCTCTTCTCCAGACTGAACAACCCAGCTCCCTCAGATGCTCCTCATAAGGCCTGTGCTCCAGACCCCTCACCAGCTTCGTCGCCCTCCTCTGAACACGCTCCAGGGCTTCAATGTCTTTTTTGCAGTGAGGGGCCCAAAACTGGACACAGTACTCGAGGTGGGGCTAGGGCTGAGTACAGAGGGAGAATGACTTCCCTACTCCTACTGGCAACACTATTTCTGATACAAGCCAGGATGCCATTGGCTTTCTTGGCCACCTGGGCACACTGCTGGCTCATGCTCAGCTGAGCGTCGACTAATACCCCTAGGTCCGTTTCCTCCATACAACTTTCCAGCCACTCTGCCCCAAGCCTGTAGTGTTGCCTGGGGTTGTTGCGGCCAAAGTGCAGGACCTGGCACTTGGTCTTGTTGAACCTCGTCCCATTGGCTTCATCCCAGAGATCCAGCCTGTCCAGATCTCTCTGTAGGGCCTCGCTACCCCCAGGCAGATCGACACTTCCTGCCAGCTTGGTGTCGTCTGCAAACTTACTGAGGGTGCTCTCAATGCCCTCATCCAGGTCATCAATAAAGATATTGAAGAGGACAGGCCCCAGCACTGACCCCTGGGGAACACCATTCGTGACCGGTTGCCAGCTGGATTTAACTCCATTCACCACCACTCTCTGGGCCCGGCCCTCCAGCTAGCTCCTTACCCAGCAAAGAGTGTA
>NC_034409.1:149356828-149392416 GCF_002078875.1 Numida meleagris
TGGATCTCGTCTGGCCCCATGGACTTGTGGCAATCCAGGTGGAGCAGTAGGTCTCTGACCGTTTCCTCCTGTATTGTGGGGGGTTTGTTTCGCTCCCCATCCAAGACTTCCAGGTCAGAGAGTAGAGTACCCTGAGGATAAGTGGCCTGTCTTTTAAAGACAGACGTAAAAAAGGCATTGAGAACCTCAGCCTTTTCATTGTCCTCAGTGGCCACATTCCCAGCCGCATCCAGTAAAGAATGGAGATTCTCCTTGGTCCTCCTCTTACTGTTAATATATCTGTAGAAGAGTTTCTTGTTCCCTTTTATCCCAGCAGCCAAGCTTAATTCGAGCTGGGCCTTTGCCTTTCTAATTTTCTCCCTGCACATCCTAACAACCTCTTTGTACTCTCCCTGAGTTACCTGTCCCTTCTTCCACAGGAGGTAGATTCTCTTTTTCTCCTGGAGCCTCAGGAAAAGCTCCCTGTTCATCCACACCGGTCTCCTTCCCCGCTGGCTCATCTTGCGGCTCAGGGGGACAGCCTGTTCCTGTGCCTTCAGGACTTCCTTCTTGAGGAGCAACCAGCCTTCCTGGACCCCTTTACCCTCCAGGACCGAATCCCAAGGGACCCTGCCTGCCAGCCTCCTGAACAATTCAAAGTCTGCGCTCCGAAAGTCCAAGGTCGCCGTTTTGCTGTCCCCTCTCCTGGTTCCACCAAGAATCGAGAACTCTACCATTTCATGGTCGCTCTGTCCAAGGCAGCCCCCAACTTCCACATCCCCCACCAGACCTTCCCTGTTTCCAAACAGCAGGTCTAGCAGGGCACCTCCCCTGGTAGGTTCTCTCACCAGCTGCAGAAGGAAGTTATCTTCCATATACTCTAGAAACCTCCTAGACTGCTTCTTCTGCGCTGTGTTGTATTCCCAGCATATATCAGGGAAGTTGAAGTCCCTCATGAGGACAAGGGCTGGTGATCACGCAACTTCAGCCAGCTGTTTATAGAACGCCTCATCTGTCTCTTCTTCCTGGTTAGGTGGTCTATAACAGACCCCCATCAGGATGTCTGCCTTGTCCGCCTTTCCTTTGATCCTAACCCACAGAGATTCAACGTTGTCTTCCCCAGTTGCAAGCTCAATAACATCATAACAGTCTCTAACATAGAGAGCCACACCACCACCCCTCCTTCCTTGCCTATCCTTTCTGAAGAGCTTGTAGCCATCCATCGCAGCACTCCAGTCATGGGAGCGATCCCACCATGTTTCCGTAATGGCAACTAGGTCATAGTTTGCCTGCCGCACACAGGCTTCCAGCTCCTTCTGTTTGTTGCTCATGCTGCGGGCATTGGCATAGACACACTTCAGCTGAGCCCCTTGCCTCACCCCTAATCCTGATGCCCGCCTAGGCACACGTCTTGCAGGCCTGGTTTTATCCCCTTCCCCCTTCCTCTCTAGTTTAAAGCCCTAGTTGTGAATAGGCTATGAATCTCATTTTTTCCAGATTACTAAGTAGATTTTTTTCTACTTATCACCATTCTGATCTTGACTTGAGAGCCAACTGCTTTCCACCCCTGTAGGCTTGGCTGAATGTAGCGATTAATGTTTGGAAATTGAACTGAAATCTGAATATCATTGCTGTTCCGCTTTCATTCAAGCCCATCATAGCTTATTCAGAGCCATCACAGTACAAAGAACAAGAGTGATGATAACATGGGTTTCTTCAGGACAATGAGGATGTGTGTAGGAGAGGAATGATTAGTCTTCTACCTTTTCAGCTTTACTAAAATAATATATATTAATTTAAAAAAAGTATGTCACTTCTTTTTCTTTTGAAATTTTGAAAAATCTTCATCTTTCAACCTTATATTTAGGAGGATAGAAAATTTCTTCCATAATCCTCACATAAGGCTATTCCTGGGATTCAAGAGTTTATCTTCCCTCAGTTATAGATAATTACCACGAAATTGCCAGTCACTCTAATATGAAGTCTCTCTTTTTAAACAGATAATCCATCTGAATTTAAAGACCAATATAATGAACATTTAATAATAATAGATACATTGCCTAAGAACTTTTACTTCCCCTGATATGAAGAGATGTATTTGGGAAGGCTTAATTTTGGTAGAGACTTTTGTTTTGTTAAGAAATAAAAACAGAAACAAACAGACAAAAACCCGACAAATATTTCTGATTGAAAGACAACCAAGATATTGATTTTATTTTTCCAGGATTTTGCACTTTATTACTATTTTTAGTTTGTTTTAGTTTGTTTGATCTGTTATTGTTGTTTTTGTTTTGCCTTGAATTGCTCTGCTTTGTTTTCCTCAAGGATCAATTCTGAAGAGGGAGAAATATCTAGGGTTAAGTAGTGCCTTTATGTAGGTTGGGTATGCTGCTGAATTATTCAAAGTGATTCACAGATAAATTTCCCTGAAGGACTTCTTTTATATGAGATTCCTTTTCTCAGACAAATCTGTGTAGACTCACTACATACCACAAACTAGATTTCAAGAGGAAATCAAGAGCATTAACGGAAAGAGAATTGATGAATTCTCAAATGGGAATGCTGTAATTCATTTTAATATAATATGATTCTAGCAACTTTGGTATTTAACGTATTATAAAACAAATGTAATGTATTTATATACATTTATATAGAAATCAAGGTGCAGCACATTTACGATATAGATTATAATCTATAGATAACAATGTAGAATACAACCTACAGATTACAATATAGTTTACAATTTATTATATTACAATCTAAAGACATATTTCTCCTTTTTTTGTTGTTTTGTTTTGTTTTGTTTGATCATCATATCTTGAAAAAGCCAGAGGCAATTGCCATACTTGAATAACAGCATGTGATGGAATAACTTACTCTTTCACCTCAGCATCAACATCTAGGAAGCCAACCTTGTCATACCTACAAATTTACTCCTGAATAAGCCTGAATATTTCAAACACAGTCTTGGAACTGTTATCAGCTCTTCTGAGACACCTTCTCAAGTTAACAGTTTTGATTTGAATGGGTTATAGTGTGTTCCTGAGGGTATCCTTCTAATTCAAGACGAGTGATCTGATATTTAAGTCCGGAAGCTAATGTAAAATAAACTAACTTCTGTTATGCTATACTAGATATTTATGTTCTCACAGTAAGATAGTAGTAAACACTTTGGTCTTTCACTGAAATGAAAGAAACTCAGAAAAGAATCCTATACTTTAAAATGGAAGAGTAGATATTAATTGCATGATATTTCCCTCTAAACCATGTCCCTCAGTACAGCATTTAAATGTTTCTTGAAAACCTCCAGGGACGGTGACTCAACCACCTCCCTGGGCAGCCCATTCCAGTGCCTGACCACTCTCTCAGAGAAGAAATACTTCCTAATGTCCAGCCTGAATCTCCCCTGGTGCAATTTGAGACCATTCTCTCTAGTCCTATTGCTAGTTACAAGAGAGAAGAGGCAGACCCCACCTCATCACAGTCTCCCTTCAGGTAGTTATAGAGAGAGATAAGGTCTCCCCTGAGCCTCCTCCAGACTCAACTATCTCAGCTCCCTCAGCCACTCCTCATAAGGCCTGTGCTCCAGACCCCTCACCAGCTTCATTGCCCTTCTCTGAATATGCTCCAGGGCCTCAAAGTCTTTCTCACAGTGAAGGGCCCAAAACTCAACCTGGTATTTGAGGTGCGGTCTCACCAGTGCTGAATACAGATGGATGATCACTTCCTTGCTCCTCCTGGCAACAATATTTCTGATACAAGCCAGGATACCATTGGCCTTGTTGGCCACCTGGGCACGCTGCTGGCTCATGCTCAGACAAGCATTGACCAATACCCCCAGACCCATTTCCTCTACAGTGTTCCAACCACTTTGCCCAAAGCCTGTAGCATTGCCTGGGGTTGTTGTGGCTATGACTTCATAGCCTAATAGGTTTAATATTTTTCCTTCTTTGAATTAACAGATAACCCTTTTGGCCAATCTTAGTGATCTAAATATGGCAAAAATTCAAAGATGGATTATGTGAATTTTTTTTTTTTGTTATTTCCGTTATCTCATATTCCATGCCAAAAATGATTGATTATGTGTGTTTTTCTTACTGTTAAGTTACTGATTCCCATCAGTTTTAAATGGTTTGGGAAGGAGATTAGTTTTAAAATAAATACAAAACAGTGGTACCAAAACTTTGAATGTTGATGCAAAGCATGGACATTGTTTGCCAGATACACATTCTTCAAATAAAAGTTAAAAAGAAAAATAAAGAGAAAATGCATTCTGACACTGAAATACCTTAAAGCTACATGATCTCGTGTAGAATTTGCAAATACGTAACACTAGCATGCAGAAATCATAGCTAAACCGTGTGTTTAAATATATCAATGTTTTGAAAAGAAAGAAATTAAAATTTGAACTGAGATTCCATACTGAAAATTATTTATGTTAATTCATTCCAAATCCATTCTTTGGGTAAAGTAATTGGCTTCCTTCATTTATGAATCTTCATGCAGCTTTGAGTATTATTTGCTTCTCCAACTATTTTGTACATTTCATGTGTCAGGCTTGACTGGCTCTGGCTTTCATAACACTTCAACACTGCTCTTGCGGAATTTGGACCACTGAGCATCACTGACACATTTTAGTGTCAAGCACTGTGGCATGCAACACTTAGCTTTGGCATCACACTGTAACATCACTAGTCTGTTGTGATTTTCATTGAATTTTAAGCTCTTTGAACTGAAAAAAAGAAAAAAAACACAAAACAAAACAAAACAAAACAAAAAAGTCTCAGAGAAAATCTCAACATAGTAATGCTTAGTCTGGACAATCCTTTCTGAAAAATTTAGCTTGGTGGCCAAGAATATCTATTTGATTTAGGTTTCTTTAGGAATATGGATAGACTCTGCTGCTGTCACTGCAGTACACTCTTTGTCATGGACAAATAATGTCCTATTCCTAGCCAAATAATCATTGTTTTAAGCATAGAAGCCTACACTTTTTCTTATTCTACCTGTCCTGATTTATTCTGTATTTCCTTCGTCTTTGTTTTGTTTCTCATCCCACATCACGTGTTTTTGGGATCTGTTTCTTAAGTCACCAACCTGGCTCTGAGGATTCCAGTAGGTGGCAGTGTATAGAAGAAGTAGTCACATGAAAAGTCGTCATTGCCTCACATTCACCCTTGGCAAACTTAGCCCTTAACTCCTTCTAATGTTCAGCATTGTGAAATATTGAAATTATGACCTTCCAAGAACAACTACATCAATTTTTTTTTTTAATTAAAGAATCAGTGCAGAATCTCTCAAAGTTCAGCATCTTCATATTTATGTACTATTCCAAGGAGTTCTTGCATCTTTCAACATTGTTGCTGATTATCACCCTTACCATTATTTCTGCCATATATTTTTTCTTATGAACAATAATCACAGTTTTGTCACAATGCCTGACTTTATATATATATTTACACAAATATTACAGAGCTTGCATCTTCCCAGACCGTTTTTCTTTTGCTTTCATTGCACTTTACACGGATAAAACAGCTATTGAAGACTCAGGTGTGTTCACAACTGAGATAAATTACAGAAGACAGAGGTGAGGATAACTTTTTTGGACTACCTCTATTCAGCATTCTTAGGTAAAGACCAGTCTTTCTTTCCCAAACCAGCACCTCTTTTAACCATATTCCTATAAGGATTTTCTCTCTCTCTTTTTTTTTTTTTTTTTCCCTTTTCCTAAAATAAATCCATATAAATAATTACATAATGTAAAATTTTCAAATCTTACATGGCAACATCTCTGATTTATTTAAATATCAAGCTAAAGAAAAACACAAAGTTTTCTGTAACATCATGAGATGCACAAATCATTAAGAAATGAATATGTCATGCGGCCAAAATTAAAAGTCACTAATGTTATATTGGATTTCTCATCTTTAGATCTAAATGTCATAGCATATTTTATTTTTTAACAGTTATTTTAATGTATGCTTCAAAATTTGTTCTAAAAATAAATTGTTTAATTCAGACCCATGTGAAACCTGAATAGCTTGACTATAAGCCTGGAATTATTTAATAGTAAAACAATAAATCCAAAAAAATATATAGGCTTATCACATTGTGATAAGAAGCAGTTCATTGTATTCAAACTTACATTAAAATGTATCTAAGACATGTCAACCATCTGTGATAAAATAATCCTTTGGAAAAATATAATAGTAAAACTATTTTAGATTCCATTGAAATCTCTACCACAGTTTCCTCTGACTCATATTTTTGCTGCATCAGGGATATTCTTTCACTGTCTTTAACATGTGTTTAGCTTGCTGTTTTCAAATTCACCTTTGCCTTCTCCAAATCTTTGCCTGTAAGTTTCTTAATGACCCATCAATTAGTATCTGGAGGCTTTGCATTTTTGGCATTGTCTCAATTTTCCCTCCTCTTTCAGCTTTGTGTCTCCGTGTGTTTTTATTTATTGCTAACCTCAGTGAATTAGTCTGTCTTTCCACACATTCTTCCAGAGACAAAGACAAAGAAGGCACTGAATACCTCAACATTTTCCTTTTCTCGTCATCAGTCCCCTTGTCTCGTTCAGCAGCATTTCCTCTTGAGTCAGAATAAGAGGTAGTGAGCTCAGACAGAAACACAGGAAGTTCCATCTGCACATAAGAAAAAACTTCACTGTGAGTGTGTCTAAGCACTGGAAGAGGTTGCCCAGAGAGGTTGTGGAGAGTCCTTTTCTGTGGATATTCAAAACCTGCCTGGATGTGATCTTGGGCAAGGAGCTCTAGGTGACCCTGCTTGCAGCAGGGGGCTTGGACCACAACCATTTCATGATCTCTTTAGCCCCTTTTTCTGCCATTTAGAATATCCAAGGGGATGTGTCTTGCCCTGTCAAGTGGTGGACACATTTTGTAAGTATTGTTCTGTGTCATTTGTGAATGATTTTACTAATGGAACAGTAGGACACAAGGCACATTCCAGCATGAATATTAGTGATTTTGTTTTAGTGTGGTGTCATGTTGTCATCTCTTACTGATACTGTTTTGTTGAATGTAGAAAGACAATATAATGGCAAGCTTTGTCATCTGGATTAGAATTAAAAAACTCTACACTGAGGACTTCATTTATTTATCTGTGTTGAGCACACACACACACACATTTTTTTCATGTCATCAAAAGTTCAGAATGCCACTTTAGTGCATTTCATTTGCATTACATTAATCAAAGACTAGTACACTCTAAGCAGATATATTTTAGATATTCTGTGTAAGGAAGTTTTAATACCATATGACAATATCATATCAATATCACATTAATACCATGTTATAATACCTTATCAAATTACTTGAATTACTTGAAGTTGCTATGTTAGAAGTAACATTTATTCACCAAATAATAATAATGATGATTATGGTGATGATACTGATAATAATAATAGAATAAAAAAAGTAAGAATAAGAATCTGGTTCCCTCTCTCCTAAATTACACAAACATATGTGATAAATTTCCAGGGAACGTACTTTTCTAGTAGCCCATGTTGCAGTATTTCCCTGATACATTGTTAGAAACTTTATATTTTGACTCTCTTCATTTCTTCAAAGGAAGCTTCTGAGCATATATGCTACCTTCTTTGATATTGCCCTAAGCAACTTGAGGCTTTTAAGGTAGATCAATGTCGGAAAACAAATTAAGGGATAAATCAGCAGAAATTCTGTTTCCATAAATAAGAAGAACATAGTCAGTAAAATGATAATAAGAAAGCAGCTGTGACAAAAACTTGCAAAATTCAAATCCATGGAAGCACAGAGAGTTCTAGTTTATTTTGATCACCATAATATCATCTTAAAGAAAGGAAAAAAGGGGAAATAAAAAAAGAAAAATCTTCCCTACAAAAGGAATGATCAAATTTCCAGACTGAGATTAGAAAAGGCCACCAGAGAGCCCCACAAAGAGTTGGAACAATGTAGTCAAAAGAGTGAATGGAGAAGAAAAAATACTGTGACTAAAATCAACACAATGGTTTGTCTGTTGCTAAGAATTAGTAAGAACACAGTATGTTATTTTTCAAGTTGTTCTCTTGGAATTGTTAACAGATTATTCAGAAAAAAAATGAAGTAGCTTTGAAATTAAGAGTTAAAAGCATTTTGAAAGAAACAAAACATCTGTGTAGGTTTTTCCAAAAGTAATGCCTCCTATTTATTTCTATTGAAACAACAGATACAATTGTCACAATATTTCTTTTTAATAGAAAAAATTATCAACTGAAAAACACTATTGTTCAACATAGTCACCATCATTAGCTGTGCATTTTTCCAGTTTTGATCAGGAGCATGCATGCTGTACTCATAAAAATCTGCTTGGCTGTACAGAATGTGGTTTGTCTTTCACATTGCTGTCACCACTGCTGAAACCCACTACCCACCACCTCACTGTGCTCACATCCACTGTGATATCCATAAATGTTCAGCAAGCATTGATGTATGTCAGTTGATGTAATTTTTTCTGTATGGGGGAATTCAGTGACACACTTCATACACGTTTCCATGTCAGACTCCATTTTGTCAGACTGCCCCTCTACTACCATCCGTCATGTGGCAACAACATTTAATGGAATATTGCCAGGAAAGTTCAGCCTCCTACTGCCATACCACCACCATCCTCCTCTGACATCATGGGTCAACATAATAAAATAAGAGGCAATTCTTTCAGGGAAGTCCTGGTATGCCTTATTCATGAATATGTAAAAACTGAGACAAGACTTAAATTCTTTTGAATATGACACAGCTGTCCTGTCACTTGTTGAGTTAATCAAAAACAGTGTGGCTATCACCTAACCAAAAATATAAATGTATTTGTATATATAAAATTAAAAATATAGATATCATAGAATCATAGAATGGCCTGTATTGAAAAAGTCCTTAAAGATCATATATGTTTCTGTTCAGATATGGTTATTAGGAAGGCCAATTCAATCAAAAGGGTAGATGCAGAGTTTCAATAAGGACAGTACTGGACTCCCAATAACCAGTTACAGTTGAACAGATGAATTGTTTGCAGACAGAAAGTATGTGAACTTGTATATCTGATCTTCAGCTTTTTGTATACAATAGTTGGACATCTTTTAAGTTATCAGGCAGACGTACACATTTTGTATGTTTTTTCAAAAATCTCTCCCTGAAGGAAACAGTGAAATTCTCTCTGAGAAAGAGCGACATAATCACATAGGCAAAAAGGAGAGAAAATTCAAAATATAAATACTAGACAAACAGAAATGATTTCATGCTGACAGATAAATACTATTATGCAGCATCAAAAAATTCAATTGATTCTGAAGTGGAACATCTATAATTAAAAAGCAGAAATCTCTTTATTATCATTCTGAAGAAAGAGGATATGACATTAATAAAAAGGGATGAGAAAATTAATCCTGAAATGATTCACATAAAATACTGCAGTATGAATGTACTTTATGGCATGCAGTATGCCTAAGGTATTTCATAAGAGAAAGATAATGTAAACTAAAAGACAGACTGTAATGCTCATATGAAAAATTCTGAGCAATAATCTTCTGGTTATGGTGAAAGTAGAAAAATGAAAAACAAAACCTTTAAGAAACTAGAGTTATATTAATGGATTGAATACCAATGAGAAATGATGTATGTTCTTTCCTTTACTCAACAATGATTTAGTATTTGAAGAGAGATGATCATTTTGAGACTGCTGGTGCTTACAAAGAAACAACATATGCATTATTTTTTGTCATGAAATAAACAAGTATGTAAGTACATGTGTGCTCCTTACTCTGAAGGAAAAGCGGATTAGTGAGTGTTGAGAAGAAATATACTTCAATAAAGCAAATATAATTCACAGAAATTGTGAAATTTTAGTGACAGCAAGCAAAATCATTCATGTCTTACAATGCACAGAGAAGCGATCACTGAGGATAGTTTAGTGTGCAGCTACATCACGCAGCAGATATGTAAGAAATAGAAGAGTACACAACATTAGGTTCTTCTGAATCACAGTTCTCACATATACTCTGAAATTGTGCCTTACTGAAACGATAACTATCACTTTAAAAGGCAAAAAATCAGGTTAACTAACATATGTTTCCATGTCTACTGCATTTTTAACCATGAAATAGAGAATAATGGCCATGGTATTTGAAATGAAAATGTCTATATTTTAAACAACTTTAGCTAATGTTTTATTATAAGTAATTATTCCTCCAATCAATACCTTCAAAATTTAATTAATGAAAGAGTATTCTCTCCCATCTTCCTCCCCCCCAAATACTCCATGCTGTTAATAAAAATATGTTAGATTTTTTTCTTCAGGTTTAACTCAAAGCGTTGTATTACTGAACAAAATTCAAAAAGAAAACCAACAAAAAAAAATTCAGTAAAACCCACACCTAAACTTGTTTTCTGATCTTTCAAAAACATCAACTACTTTATAATATTGAACTTATTTTGAGACATATTTGCAACAGAAATTATTAAATTCTTAAAAACATTGAAAAATAACATAACAGCTCACAAAAGAAATATTTTCATCTCTTAATAATAATCTCTAAAGTCTCTATAATAATAATAATAATAATCCTAAATATAACAATAATAATGATCCTAGGCAGAGAACCAGAAATTACCAAATAAAGGTAACTGTGAGGCAACTAGGCAGCAGGAGAGATAGTAAAGTTCTGAGTCCTAACATCAATGAATGGCACTTGAATCATAAAGCTTTGTTAACTTTCTCATTTAGATACAAATTCTTTCCTCTTTCAACTATTTGTTATTTTTGGCAGTTCATTTTTTTTCCTCTGACCTCAGTTTCATGCTAAACATTTTACTTTTATTTGGCTCTTCAGCCCCTCCCTTTACCTCAGAACCTTGAAGTCCTCCTCAAAGATAAAGTTCTACTCAGTGGTCTTAATTTCTGTCTCATTACTCTATTCATGTGACCTGACACTTCTCTTCTAGTTGACTATAGGAGTCTTTCATTTTACCATTACCCAAACTCACTGTGTCCATTTTCAGAAGTGCAAAGAAGCAATACACAGAATTAAAAAATAGTAGAAAATTCTTCAAACAGGATACACTTACTAAAAAAAAAATAAAATAAAAAGTTTGACTTTTGTGAGCTAATTGTTAATTCAGAGAATTAAAAGTGTCAATTTGACAATTGACGAATAAATATGTACTTTCAGGGGCTGGATAAAAAAACAGTTATCCAACATCATGACTTTTTGTACTGGCCTCCCTTCATTGTCTCCCTTCTGTTACATATAATAATTTTCAATACTTCCATTAAAGAACTACACCACTTATTTCTCAGCAAATAAATACATTTCTCTTGAGTTTTTTCCAATTGTTGTCAGTTTTAACAACCAGCACTTGGAGTGGGGTATAGAGCAGACCATCATTCAATGCAACACACAAAGTCTTCAGAAACACTTGTTACACATGAAAGAAAAAATCTATTATTGGTCTAACTGATATCTTAATGGTTAAATAAGTAAATAAATATATTTATCTCAGATTTAATCATTATAGAAAAGGAAGGGAATTATGACTTGAGACTACAGAAGAAGATTCAGTCACACAATTTAAAATGTTCCCCATTATACTCCCTATGTTTTCATCCATGGTAATATGAACCCTTACCATATCACTCCAGATCATAGAGCAGTTATTTTCTGAGAAGGAGAAATACAGTGAGTGTCTGTGATATTTTGTAGGGAGGAACATACTGCTGTTGGTGGGAGTTTCTTATTGTTTATGAAAAGTTTGGTTACAGTGTTGATAAGTTCTCCCTCCTTACGGTGATTCTACTTAGGATCATATTTATTTTTATTTACATATACAAATCACAAATGATCAGTTACTTGACACTATCAAATACTACTATGTAAACTGATTAAAAGCAGTTTTAGTGATAAGCCATTTTGATGAAAATCTACTAATTATGCCTAGCTTTTTTATTATTATTACTTTTAGTTTTATTTATAAAATAATGGAGTACTTGCAATTAGTGCTTATAGACTTGGAGACTGTTATCAGTCTGCGTGTGCATTTCTAGGGTTTCTGCTTTCACACTGGGCTTACACTCTTATGGGAGCCAGTCCCACTCTTATGGGAACCAGGGTCCCACTTCTCTTCAGTAGCTTTCCTGTTGTTTTCCTATGATTATATAATGAATGCTGTATTACTATAACCTAGTCAGACATGCACCTTTGTTCTAGGGCATTGAACAGTACTTGTTGAAAAATAATGGTCCTTTAAAACATATGTATATGTGTGTATGTAGAGATTCCCATACACACAGATTAAAAGTTGATAATTTGGAGTTCTATAGGTGAAGTTAAAATTGGATATTAGGAAAAGGTTGTTCACTGAGAGGAACGTTAGGCACTGGAACAAGCTCCCCAGGGCAGTGGTCATGGCACTAAGCCTACCAGAGTTCAAGAAGCATTTGAAGAACGTAGATATATGGTTTGAACTTTGGTTGGTTCCACATGGTGGATCGAGGAGTACGATACAATGAGCCTTGTGAGTCCACTTCAACTCAGCGTAGTCTATGATCCTGTACAAGAGTCTCAAAAGTGCAAATGATCCCATTCATTCCTTCCCTTTCAGAAAGAACTGACAGAAAGTTTCAGCATGACTAATGAATTTTCTCAGTCAATTTTTATTTAATTCTGTGTTAAAGCATCTGTATAGCTAGTTAAACAAACAATTCTTTTTTTTGAATTTTTGCAAATTATTTTTTCATTAATATGATTTTTTATTATCCGACCAATTCCAACTGACTCAAGGTTCGTTCATAAGCATGAATAAATCAAGATAAAGTTAAGTCAGTGGAAGATCATAGAATCATAGAATGGCTTGGGTTGGAAGGGACCTCAAGGATCATCAAGTTCCAACCTCTCTGCTGCAGGCAGGGCCACCAACCTCCACATCCAATACTAGACCAGGCTGCCCAGGGCACCATCCAGCCTGGCCTTGAACATGTCCAGGGATGGGACATCCACAGTCTCTCTGGGCAGCCTGTTCCAGCATCTCACCACTCTCTTGGTAAAGAACTTCCCCCTGATATCTAACCTAAATCTTCCCTCCTTCAACTTAAAACCATTTCCCCCGTCCTGCCATTATCTACCCTTGTGATGAGTTGACTCCTCTCCTGTTTGTAGGCTCCCTTTAGGTACTGGAAGGCTGCAATGAGGTCACCCAGGAGCCTTCTCTTCTCCAGGCTGAACAAGCCCTGCTCCCTCAGCCTGTCTTCATAGGGGAGGTGCTCCAGTCCTCTGAACTTCTTTGTGGCCCTCCTCTGGACCCTCTCTAACAGTTCCCTGTCTTTCTTGCATTGGGGGTCCCAGACCTGGATGCAGTATTCCAGATGGGGCCTCATGAAGGCAAAGAATAGAGGGTCAATCACTCCCTCTCCCTGCTGGACACCCTGCTTCTGATGGAGCCCAGGATACTATTTGCTTTCCGAGCTGCAAGAGCACGCTGCTGGCTCATGTTCAGTTTTTCATCCACCAGGACCCCCAGGTCCTTCTCTGCAGGGCTACTCTCAAGAATTGCTCCTCCCAGTCTGTATATATGCCTGGGATTCCTCCGGCCCAGGTGCAAGACCTTGCACTTTGCTGTGTTGAACCTCATTAGATTCACCCAGGCCCACCTTTCAAGTCTGTTGAGGTCCCTCTGAATGGCATCCCTTCTTTCCATTGCGTCAATAGCACCACTCAGCTTGGTTTCATCAGCAAACTTGCTGAGGGTGCACCCAATTCTATCATTGATGTCATTGATAAAGATGTTAAAGAGCATTGGTCCCAAGACAGACTCCTGGGGGACACCGCTCAGTACCGGACTCCAAATGGACATAGAACCATTGATCACCACCCTTTGTGTGCGACCTTTCAAATAATTCCTTATCCACCAGGTGGTGCACCTGTCAAATCCACATCTTTCCAATTTGGAGATAAGGATGTGGTGGGGGACCATGTCAAAGGCCTTGCACATGTCCAGGTAAATGACATCGGCTGCCTCCCTTTTGTCCACCAGTGCCGTCACCCCATCACAGGAGGCCACCAGACTGGTCAGGCATGAACTTCCCCTGGTGAGGCCATACTGTCTGTCTCAGATCACATGCTCGTTTCTCATGTGACCTAACATGTCATCCAGGAGGATCTGTTCCATGTTCTTCCCAGGCACAGAGGAGAGACTCACTGGCCTGTAGTTCCCTGGGTCCTCATTGCTCCCCTTCTTATAAATGGGAGTGATGTGACCCTTTTTCCAGTCACCTGGGACCTCACCTGACAGCCACTTTTCAGATATGACGGAGAGTGGCTTGGCAACCACCTCAGCTTGTATAAATGTCTGAAAGATCCACATGTATAAATGTCTGAAAGAAAAAAATTCCAGGTATGTTTTTTTCTTTCTTTCTTCCTTTTTTTTTTTTTCCCTGGTTTCTTTGTTTTAATTTGATGCTGTTTTCCTCTTAAAGCGTAGGTCAAAGTATCCTCTTTTCTGAGTAAAAAGCCTGGAAAATAATCAGTCTTTTTTTTCAGATCATAACATAAGTCTGACAATATTACAGACATCTGAACAGACATGCTTTCTGAGTTGTCTCAGGCATGAATCATTTAGGTTAGTCCTATGCCTTTGGAATTTGGCTTAGTTGACCTCTAGGCATTTCAGTGATTGCATAGGATGCTCCACGACAAAAATCCTTCCAAGATGAAAGAGCTACTATTTAGGTTTGTCATTTTAATCCTAAAATATGAATTAAAAGATTACTTATGTAAAACTTACTTTATATCAAACTGTCTTAATAACACACACCAGTGAGTCATTCTGAGGACTAGTAAAATATACAAAAATTCATACAAATCTTTAGATGATATTTAACATAGGTTCTCAAACTCTGGTATAAGCTAGTGCTAAAATGTTGAATTATATAAAATGAAACATTTAGTTATTGAAAAAAAGATAAAAGCTTAATTTTTTTACTTCTTAATGAGTGTTTGTTTATCAAAGTGCACTGTTTTGTTTGCTGAAAGCCACGGGCAATACTTCTAGTTTGCTTAAATTAATATCAAAATGTTATGTATTCTATAAAATAATTAATAATGTTGAAGTGCTCACAATAGCTAGCAATTCACAGTATCTTCTGAGTTGCATAGAAACGACACAACTGATGAATTTATGATAAGAAGCTTTCCTGTCCAATCTATAACTGTGTTGTTGTTATATTGTTACAGATAGGAAATTATGCATGATGATTTATCATGTATTTCATTATCCACTCCAAATTAAGTTGTTTTCTTCATTGTATATTTGTATCCATCTCTAAGAGCACAGTCATACAGGAAGCCGAGAAAAGTTTTATTTACCTTCGTATGTGCCTCTTCATGAAAAAAAAAACAGTGCACATGATGGAACAATTACATAGCTATTAATTACTCCTTTGTAAAATATTAAGTTGTTTGTGATGAATTAGAACACTGAAATAAGAAAAATCAAGATCTCTACAGGTAATCTGCCCAGGTACAGTAGAAATTATTTTCCTGATAGACGTTTTTAAAAAATGTCTGTAGTTAGACATATACATTCTTTGACTTCCAGAAGCATTCACACAAGATATTATCAAGCTTACTCACATAGCAACCAAGTCTAAAAATGCAGCCACCTCACTGATTAGAGCTGCTTTCTTTGACAGCATTTTCAGCAGTAGAAGATGACTGCCAAGCTAGCTCTCCCATTAAAGAAATGCTGTAGCTTGATTTCTGTATATGATAGATTGGAATTCAAACATTTCCAGCCAATTACTTGCTAAACTTAACATAAAAACATATTTTCTGTTTGAATTACATTATATAAGTTAGTATGAAACAAATATGAATAGATGGTATTTTTTTTATTATTATTATTCATATGCATTTTTCTTGAGCTATGTTCAGTAGTTTTTAATCCTTTATCTCTTTTGAAAGCAGTACTAAAACAAAACATGCATACAAAAAAAAAAGGCAAACATAGAAACAGTCTAAAAACTTTCCTCATAATCATGTGAGCCTTCTATCAGAATCAGGGTAAGATATGGAGGTAGTTAAAAATAATCAGAAGTATCTTGTTTATAAATAGAACCTGAATATCTTACTCCTTAAAGTATTATTTCGAGCTACTAAGATTTTGAGATTTAGTTACACCAATTATATATATGCCCATTTTTCCCTCGTATCTTTCTCAAAATATCCCATATATTTCTTCTCTTTTTAGCTGAAAAAACAACAGAGTAATGGCAATGAAACTGACGAGTTCTCCTGTGCACATGCAGATACACATGCAGACTGGTAATTTTATATTTCTATAAGCTATAGAACAACCCAAAATAGTACACCAGAGGTGGGATTCACCTCACTGAACTCTACTGTCCTCCAGTATAAAAATCCCCATCTGAGCTGGCAGTTTAGCCTTCCATTTAAATTGGCCTATTTTAGCTATCTATTTTAAGTTGAGATGAACTGAGGCCTGGAATACTCACCTGAAAACAGTTACCTTGAAGAATTTATTACAGGTACACAGGGGACAAAGATGTAAAACTGAGGCAACACAGCTGAAAATTAGGCAGGAAAAAAAAAAGGGGTAAGTACATGAATTTTCCTAGCTTCCACAGAGCTAGGATTTTAGCTTTTCACAAAGGACACTCCAGGCAGCATCTTATTTAGTTTCAAATAAAAAATTGAATTTAACCCCTTAACCTTTTAAATTTGTATTCTAATGCATACTTCTACTGTTTTTTGTAATCTAGTAAAGTTCATTAAGTCAACTATGTTTTCAATCTAGATTTTTTTTTGAGATTACTTTTTAAAAATAGATATCCTAGAGAAAAATTAAAAATTATGCTTTTTTTTTTTTTTGGCCTGGGTAGCTGGGGAATACAGGTGATATCTCAGTTACCCTGGTTTGTCCAGAGTAACTGGGGTAACTGAGGAATACAGGAGATGTCCTAGTGTCATAGAGAAAAATCTCCAAGGAGTTGCTTTGTCCTGAATTTTTAAATCTCTTCTTAAAATTTAATGTCTAATTTGCAGACAAACATCCAGTTCTGGTTCAAGCTTTATCCATTTAATTTGTCTTTGATTCACTACAAAAAGAAAAACAAAGTTAATGTTGTCTGCATCATAATAACTGAAGTAAAATCATTCTTAGTATGCAATCCAATGCAACTCATCTCTGAAGCCTTGTACAATATAAGGACACATATGCTCTGCATATGTTTGTGGCTATCCAATCAATTCCTTATCTACCCTTCAACTCCATACTTTTCCAATTTAGAGATAAAGATGTTGTGTGAGACTATGTCAAAGGCCTTGTATGGGTGCTCAAGCTTTTGGCTTTTTAGGATCACACTGAGTGAAGAGGTATTGTCTTGGGTCAAAGTTTTGGTTGTTGTTGAGTAATAGGTATACACCTGATATTGGACCAGGCAACTCACCGGGTAAGAGTTACTGCCATGATGGCATGGTGGCAGGAGGCAGGGCTATTACTAGCTGTCCTGGTCCACATGCAGCCCGCAGGCCAGAGGTTGGATGTGCCTGCCTTACAGCATTCCATGCAGATGATACTGGTCAGTCTTCCCTTATCAGCTTTCACTTCATCATAGAAGGCCACCAGATTGATCAGGCATGATCTGCCCCTGGTGAAGCTTACTAGTTTTCTTAGATCATCTCCATGGTTTGCATGTGCCTTAACAGTGCTTCCATAGAATCATAGAAAAATGGAATCATAGAATTGTTTGAGTAGGAAGAGATCTTTAAAAAGTCATCTAGTCCAACTCCCCTGCAATGAACAAGGACATCGACAGCTAGATCAGATTGCTCAGAGTCCCATCCAGCCTGACCATGAATGTCTCTGTGGATGGGTCACCCACTACTTCTCTGGACAATACGTTCCAGTGCTTCACTATTCTACCAGCAAAAAAAATGTTTACCTTATATCCATTCTAGATCTCCCCTCTTTTAGTTTGAAACCATTTCTCTTTGTCCTATCACAACAAATCCTGCTCAAGAGTCTTTAAAGGCTGTTATTTCACTACCTTTTCAATTTATTTTCCTATTTTTATTCTATTTATTTTATTTATATTCTCAATCTAAGAAATGATAGAAAAGGCTTTCTGGCATATAGGTCCTGATGCTTCTTTTTAAATACATGCAATATGAGAAAGTGTAAATAAAACCAGAAAATAAGAGAAGTAAAAAATCACTTTACTCCTATTCAACGTTTTGTGTTCAGCACTGTGAATTTTTCAAAGACTAATGCTAGCTCCTAATACTTGCTCTGATGTGCATGTGCAGCTATAGGAGATTCTTGGGTGCCTATGGGGAAAGATCCCTGTCCTAAGAAGAGCTAAAAAAAATAGGTGTTTTTTTCTGTATTTGTAATCAAGAATGTGTGCTGCATTAGTTCACTAATGACAGCTACTGCTTTGGATAGCATTCCCAGAAAAAATATTATTAATTGTGTACGTGGAAAGCAGGGTTAGATTGAAACTACTTTCCCCCATTGCTCACCTTAGCATTTTTGAGCGACTAGCAGTATTTTCTATTAGTCTGATACAGTTTATTTGCTTATTGCTCTGACATTATACATCATTAGAAATCTTTATTATTCTGGGGATGCTGATGCAGTAAAATTAAAATTTGCACTCCAACATTCAGATTGATCCAGTAATATAAGTTTAGACTTTAAATTTTTACCATGTTCTACATAGGCATGTTGAGACTTCACATTCTGTTGAAGAGTAAATCATAAAACCTGTGAATCAGATGACATTCTTTAATTTCCCAGCACAGTTATAAAGAAGCAGAACAACAATAAGCAATATTACTTAATTTTGGAAATTATAAGTTTTGACCACAGTTCTTAACCAATACTGTTTTCAAATTTAAAAAAAAAAAAAAAAAAAAATGTATATATGTAGTTGTTCATGCTTTGTTTCCAGGAATACACATACAGTAAAAAAAAATTTATATCATTTCAATATATCAGTTTATATAGAACTAATTATTATTATCAATACAACAGTCTGTAGGGATAATATTTTCCCCCTCTTCTGGCTCCTTCTGGGCTTTGAGGTTCGTTTTGTTAGTGTGCAGTCTGTGCAATTTGTAGGACTGAAAGAGAATGATGGTAGTTGTTTTCTACAGGTTGGAACACAATACACACACAGTACATTGGCAAAGCTTTTTAAGTTATCTGAGGTGCCATTTAAAACACAAAACATGTCATGTATGTTACTTCAGCACAAAGTACTTCTTGTTTAGGTCACAAAGATATTCCAGTAATGACTTTTTAATGAGATTTCTTTTCATAAAATGTGCAATGTGCCTGATCTTAATCTCACTTATGCTATATTTGCATTTGCTCACTAGTTTTTCTTTTATCACTGTTTAACATGGATAATATGGCAATGTCATATTTCTAATGCAATTCACAGAATATCTATTAGCTATTTACAAAAAAAATGGCTTTTTTCTGTCTGAAATTTTCCATAAATATAAGAATGTATTATTTTGGAAATGATTTATACTGAAATCAAAAATCAAATACAAGAAAAGACAGTTATGTTTAAAAGAAGCTCGCAAAGAGCCTATCCAACAGAAATGTCATCTAGGCATCCATTTATAAAGATTTGCTTCTGAAATGTACTATTCAATTGTGAAAAAAAAAATGATCTAACTTCTGAACATATGTTATGTAAGCTTTCAAATCCTAACCAAATTTATTTCTAAATCTAATTTATTATACGAATAAACCACTTTGATATTTTTGTAAATTATCCTTTTCCATTCCAAGCTTAGAAGAAAGGTATTTTTTTGCATATTTGATATTTCAGAAATATTTGATTGCCAAGAGATTGATGATAGTCTCATATCACATTGCACAGCAGTCTGATTTGAGATTCTCTTTGAGACTAAATTCCCGTTAGAGGCATTCAGAATGATGCTTGAGAAGGTTGTTTAGGACCAGAATGATCACTTTTTGCTGCCAGTTATTTTAAATTGTGAAAGCAGTAACTGATAAAATGTAATCTGTGTCAGAGTGGAAAAGTGCAAGTGTTCAGAAAGAAAGGGTGCTTCCTTTTACCTGTCTGCAAGATAAACCTTCAAATGCTAGAAAAAGGAACAGCTCCCTAGGTGCTACAGTGAGATATAAGTAGCAAGACTTAAAGAAAAAAAATCTGTCTTGAAATACAGAAGTTTAAAGATGTTATTATGTCACCCTTCAAGGTGGAAACATAATTTGTACGTGAAAATAGGGACATATCTGAAACTAAGTGTATTCAAATACGATAAAATATGCTACAAGTGCAGAACAAAATTTCTTACAAGTGGAGAGAGCAGAAGGGAGAAATCTTTAGAAACTTTTGCTCATTGTAGTGGAGCAAAAAAAAAAAAAGACTAATGTGTACAAATATATAATAAAAGAGAACAGAAT
Organism: Numida meleagris; assembly: GCF_002078875.1. Lineage (NCBI taxonomy): Eukaryota > Metazoa > Chordata > Aves > Galliformes > Numididae > Numida > Numida meleagris. Next base: position 149,377,303 of record NC_034409.1, read on the forward strand.
CATGGATTGCGTCTATATATTTTACACTAAATTATCACAAGACCCCAAGATTAGCTTCTTGAGCAGTGTCATCTTCCATTCCCAAAGCCTGTCTCTAGCCATTCAAGCATACTAACTAGAATATTTTGAAGTTCATACAGACAAACATTCAGAGGTTAACGTACCATTGAACATGCCCAGATGGACCATCTACAGGCAACTCACAGGTAGTATATGGATGAGAAGCAGTCATCGAGGTTAGATGTGATCACAAGACAGGTGGATATGCTTGAAATATGTTTTTCCATTGCTTTGAAAAATACTGTTCAGCTGAGCACAACTGTGCACCTGTGTCTGAGTTTGTCATAGCAGGGCATAAACTAATTATATTTGCCATTCTTTGACTTTGAATTTAACTGAAATGGGGCTAGTAGATTTTTTGTTCCGTAGAAAATAGAGTTTGGTTTTTAATTTGTACACAATTCATTTACTGTATAACAGCGTACTTCCACACCAGTTAACTGATAATTACATTTGGTATAGTAAAATATAAAGCTCGCACAATCTGAAGCACAATCAGCTAGTACCTGACTGGCCTAATAATTTTGTCTTCAAAAGAATTTACACTGACATCTGAAGACAATTTTAAATCACATTTTAAGATACAATATGTTGGAGTTGTTTCTGCCCTTTGTCAGTTTGTTATTCCTGGACTCCTTACTATCATTGCTGCAATTTCAGTTGACAGTAGCAATGTGTGTTTCTCAAGGAGGAAGCATGCAGTTCAGGAAGATGCACCATAGGTCAAGTCTCTAGCACTTTTACTGTTCTTTAATTTTGGAAGCAATCCAAGAAAGAAATGAAATCAGTCAAGATTTACTGAAGGACTGATCACAATTTTTTTAGTTTGTGGTAGTCAGTATTTCAGCTACTTCCTACATTATAATGACATTTTTGTATAAGCTGTGGAAAACTGACAGTATTTGAAAACCAAATATTACTCCAACTTCACCAGAAACTGTTTTCATACTACACTTCTCTCTAAAGGATATATTATATATCTCAACATTCTGATGTTTTACAGGATGTGTTTTATAATAATAATAATAATAGTGCTATCCTTTTGTATTTTCTCTCTCAATTCACTAGACAAGGATTTTGTACCACTGCTTTAAAAAACATTTACAATTGAAAAGGTCTAATCCTTATCAAATAATAAACTGTTAAATATTAAAATATTAACAATAATTTAAAAATAAAATATGTTTTAAAAATGCATTTCTCCTTACAAGTGATCACAAGCATGATCAACAAAGACACAGGCTCTCTACGGAAATAAATGGAGACACTGATTCTTGGCATATGGTGACACTCACTGCAACTGAAAAGTCATAGTCCTCTACATGATGTCTTCCTGAAAGGAGTTAGTCAGCTTTCCTGACATATAATTTTCTATTTGGATAGAAACAGAGACTTGTTGACTTGTTTGAGACTATAATCTGGTCTAAGAATTCTGTCAGAGTATGTATTTGGACAAATGTGCAGTGACCAAAAGTAAACCTCTTAAACTGTTACAGATTTTGCTATAGACACATTAACTTTGTGGAGGAGTTTATACATGCCTCTCTTGGTGCCTGAAGAAATAATTCAAAGTAATATTTAATTGCACAACCCATATATCTCTCAGACAATGAGACTGGTGTTACAAAGCTGGCATGGTAAAGCAAAGTTGATGTGTGTCAGAGAGAAATAAGAAGGTAAGATGTGTGTGACACTGGAGGGGGATTCTCCAAAGGGCCTGCAGGAACAGGGGCCAGTAGCCTGACTGTGTAAGAAGCTTTGCTTCACACAAGGAAGTGTGATAGCCTCAAGTGTTTTGTTACTCTATTCATTATTGTTTTTCAAGTAGTATGTTATTCATTAGTATTGTTCTAATTATTACTGTTGTAGTGCTGTGGGATTTTTTTTTTTTTAGTTTTATTGTATAATTAACATTAAATTCGAAAATAAGTATTTGAATTAAGCTAAGGTTTGTCTATATCCCTGGTATAGCCACACCCCCATTAACTGATACGTATCATAAATTGCTGTGTGGTGCTCATTGTATGGATGTCACAGATGGAAACTACATTTGTAAGAGAGCAGCAGTACATTTGATATAATATAGTGATTTAGCAAAGTTTAATTGTGAATTAAACAGCAATTTAACAAGATTTGAGTTGATGAGATTTTCTGTTCAGAGTGTAGAGTTAAATACATTCATCCAGGAGATCCTTCTGTTGAGTTGTGAGATTTGGAGTGGACTCCCTTGCTTTCTGAGCTCCCTGAAACACAGAGGTAAGGAGCCTAGGTGTGGCTGGATCTACTCCTGGTCCTAGATTTGGCCAGTGGTTTATGTTTAACGGATTACGTGTGCACAATCAATCTAAAAGTTACAATATTACCAAAATTATCAAAACTTAAACAAACTATTAGTCACTTACTGAGGATCAGTATTGGCAAGGTGATCTCTGCAGTCGATGTAACTTTGAGAGGCATCCCTATTTAAAGAGAGATCCTGTCATGCAGCCAGCTGCTATGCAGGTGAGCACAAAGGGCTCTTGGGCTGCTCTCTATTTATGAGGTAAGACAATTGACTAATAGTCATATTGTGGCTGTTGAACCTGGTGTCTTCCATCAGTTCTTTCTGAATCCCATTTTAGACAGATTTGTGGTCACCACCTGTTTTAGCGAGGCTTTCAGAGTCATCAGTACTGTGCTCATTACGTGCCTGAGCAAGGCTTTGTTAATGGCCTGGCTGAATGAGGAAGCTGGAGGTGGGGAAGCACACTGACACAATGGGTTGAGGGTACAGAGGGTACAGAAAGCCAGCACCGTAGTTATCTTATGGCAAGCATGAAAGCAAAGATTTCAAAGAAGCTAAGAGCTGTAAATACTAACAGAGCCACTATAATAGTGTCTGATTTAAGTAGAAGGAGGGTAAGGACACAAGCTTGCTGAGTCATCAGAACAACCTTTTGTGTAACCTCAGAAAAGCTTGAGCTTTCAAAATCTGAAAGTTAATAATACGAAACCTTTTCCACTTCCACTCTAGCATGGAGTGAAAACTGGAATTTATTTTCCTTGAACGAAGATTCTGCTGTTTTCTAATGAGTCATGAATGCCAAAAAAAGATTACAAATTGATTTTTTTGTTCTCTCCATCATCTGTCCATATATTAACCGACAGAACAGACTTAACAATAACAATATTTTTCAGGAAAATGCAGAAACTTGTACCATGAATTCTGATTCAGTTTTCATGGTATTCTTGGCATGGACAGGGAGGAAAAGCAGTAAGTTATGAAACAAGTAGTATATGAATCAAAGGCAGCTGCTTGGCAACTGACTATTTTTCAGTTGCTAAATACTTCTGTAGGTGTAGGATGACTAAGCTCATCACTGACATAGTAGAACAGTATTAATGAAAAGACAGCACAGTCTAGCCTAGGAAGCTTGAAAAGTACTGCAAAAATCTTCCTACAACTCAGCAGCCTATTGCAAGGTCTTGCAGAACAGCTTCCGCTGGTTCCTTGTACTCACATCTCAGGCTGTGAGACGGGTCATCTGAAATAAAAATATCTGCCTTATCTTTTTTCAACTTCCACAGAACAACCTGTTAACTACAGGAGAAGATGGGTGCAGAGATGTCTTAGATTTCCATGATCTTCCTCCTATTGAAATAGATGTGGCTTAAATTTCAGATGTTGTAGCTCGGTAAATTCATCCAAGTGTTTCAAATTTAATTAAGGAAGAAGATAAATTCTTATGTTTTTTTTCAATATTTTCATGAAGCCAAATTATCATCATTTGTTGATAATTTCCAATTGATATTTCTAATATTTCAAATCACAATATGGCATAGTTATCAAGCTCATGCATTAAACATTTTAACTGTTTTTTGTTTATTGCCCTTTAGACAGATGATTTGAAAACCAAATTTGAAATTTAACACAGAATGTAGATCAGTTTAAAAAATCTTTTTCCACAAAATGAAGTCAGTTGTATTGTAATTTCTGTTAATATTCTATAATTCTTTATTAAATAAATTTCACATCGGCTTTTCTATAGTATACCTTAGAAAATGGTACCAGACTACTGAAGTGTTAACTTGGCCAGTTCACCTGAATTTCTGATTGGTAGGGGGAGCAGGTCAACTGGTCTACCAGCACAAAGATCTGCGCAAGTTCTACTCTGTATATCAGTGCTAAAAATTAAAAGCAGCTTGAGTTTTTCTAGTGCAAACTATTTTTTATTTGTCTGACATTTGTAGGACATTTAATCAAAAGTTAAATGAAGTTAAGAAATGTGAGATTCACCTTACAAAAAATGGATAGCTGTAATTGAATGCATTCATCTGTGCTGAACACCTTACATACAATTTATGCACCTTTTTGAAGTATATGAATTCCCATGAAGCTTTATCATATTTTCTATGAAAAAGAATAATTTATTCTAGTTTTAAAGTCTAGCATTAAGCAAAGCTTCCTTAAAACTATATAAACAGAACATTCACAGTGAGGAACATTTAACCTTGAAATTACTTCAGTATCAGCATATTGTCACAATTTGCTGCATGTTTTCTGATGCTGGTAAACCTACTTATGTTTTCCATTTGCTGTGATATTTTTCTCTCACATGAGTAATGTCAGTGGCAAAGTGATGAGTTATTTTGGCTCAATATCAAGTCTTTGAAATTTGTACTTCATGTCTGACAGCTTTTAATAGAAGCTGGATTTAATCCGTTTTTATGCACTAAAAAGAAAAAAGAAAACTCTTTCTGCTAGAGTTAGCATTCACAAAAGCACTGTGTGAGCATTATAGTTATATACTGGCCATTGACTTCTTAATTTTAAATACAGAGGCAGCAGAAGTTCCAGTTTTTCCATTTGACCCCATTTTGTCTCCTGGGGACGAAAATATATAAAAAAAAAATACTGAGAGGTGCTCAGCCATCTCAGTGGTATTCAGCATATGATGTCTTTTATGAAATTGCTAATAAGAATACTAATTAAGAGAGTGACTATCAACAAGTCAAATATATATTGCAGGTTATGTAACTACATCAGTAACATCTTTTTTGCCAACTCCGATATATTTTAATCTAAAAAATAACTGTGTTGGCTCATCCTTTCCATGACAGCTCACTCTGTCATGTGTGGTTTGTAAGAAATAAGTCTGATGCAAACTTCAGACAGCAGAAGAAACAGCAAAGTAATAGAATGACAACCTTTAAAAACTAGATTTTATGGAAATTGAGGAGCAAAGAATACATGGAAATTAATGATAAAATAATGGAAATTTCTCAGAAATAAATTTACATAACTAATATGTTACAAAAGTATTTAAAACAAACAAACAAATAAATCTAGAAGCTTTATTTATCTTTGGCTCTTCTTGCCAAAGAGAATTTGCCAAAGAGATCTGGCACCAAATCAGATTCTTCCCCTTTTGTGGTCAGGCGCTGGAACGGGCTGCCCAGGGAGGTGGTGGAGTCACCATCCCTGGAGGTGTTCAAGAAACGTTTAGATATAGCTCTGGGAGACATAGTTTAGTGGGGTTGTTGGTGGTAGGTGGATGGTTGGACTAGGTGATCTTGTAGGTCTTTTCCAACCTAGCTCATTCTATGATTCTATGATTCTATGATTCTTTCTTCGTAAAAGGAAAGGAGGCTCTTAGGCACAAAAAATGGGAATTCATGATATTCAGTACTGTAAGAAGAAGGATGTCTCGGTTACTTAATGGGGAATTAGGAAGAGAGCAGTGCAAAAGTGTAGATGTGTAACTTTAGCATTACCTTGTGTGCAGAGGTCTATGTCTCCGTACATATTCCATAGATGGAAAGAGAGACAATTAGTACTTGATTTCAGCAACTGTTGTTTTTGTTTATCTTTGATTTTGATTTTTTTCTGCAATTGAAATAATTAACAATAATCAAATTATAATAAAATGCTCATCACTCCATATTTATATAATTAACGAATCCTAGCAAATACATGTATTATAAATAATATATACATATGTTTAAATAAATAGATTATAAAATAATTCTATACATTTACAATTTTTCCATTTATTTCAAAAGCAATTGTTTTAGAGACAAATTTTGCCAACCCTAGCTTTTAATATAGATGCTTAAGTTGCCTTTTAGCATACTCCTTGCAGATCTGAAAAAGATACTGTGGAAAAAAAAAAGATATAGTCCTCTCCTTTATATTCCTGTACAGATCCATTACTTTTATGTTGCTCACAAAAACTTTCTTTTTCTTTCATTCATATTACACCAGCTTTCAAAAAGTCTCTGCAAGACTATATACCAAAGGTTTCACCAGAGGGCTGAAGGAACAGCTTTTTTGTAATCTGCAAGGTAGTTAAAAGGTAGGAAACTGAGTAGAAGGAAGAGTCAGCACTAAGGTTCTCCAGACACTGATGGATATTCTGAAGCATCACTAACCAAGAAAAGGAAGAAAAAGTGTGTGAACAATAACATTCTCAAGTTAGTTCATGACACTAATCTCTTCAGTTTAGCTGAATGCCGTTCTCCAGAAGAACAGAAGAACATCCCCGTTCATTAAAATCATTAGTTTAATGGACAGCAGCTGTCAAAACAAAACAGCAAGAATTGGTTTTATTTCAAAATTCTTTTTGCTCATATCTTGAGTAGTGTGCACAGTTCTGTCTACCATTCTAAAAAGCCATAGGAAAATAAGAAATGTACCGAGAAAGAAAGGAGAAAAAAAAATTACGAGAATGAAGAAGATGATTTATCGAAAATTACTCAAAAGGTAGGATTGTATCAAGAGAAGGCTTGTGTTTGAAATTTATAAAATAATGGAGTCATTTTTTTAGATAAAGAATTGCATCACATTTTAAATTACATATAATCAATTGGAGTCATTATTCAGTTAGTATAGGAAGTACTCAGACTCTCCTGGCCACATATGAAGGAACTCTTCCTGTAACCAATTATGGTTTACTTAGCTTGAGCATAATTAAATAATATAGTAGATTAGGAAACTTCTGAAAACAAACAAACAAACAAAACACAAACATTGGCAGAAATGTGAGTAATATTTTTGTACGTGGCGTGTTTGATAAACTTCTGAATGGATGGTAGGAACTCCTACAATGCACCTTTGTGTTTAAGGACGATAACCAAAGGCACTGGACAACAGAGAGAAGAAAATGGTAGTCGAGGTTCTGACCTAACAGAAACAAGGAAAAGTAAAATGATCCCAGAACCAACAGAAAAATTCAAATATCTCTATGATGATGTGCAAAATCTGATCAAATTTTACTTGAAAGTATTTTTCCTTATTTGGATATCTGAGTCCTCTACCTGACAAAGAGTTAATGTGCCAGAACCTGTAGCTGCTGATAATAATCACAGCTTAGTTTACATACTGTTTCGAAGTATTCTAGTAAGTATTAAAACTTATTCACACTCCCACTAGTCTCCTTCTTTTAAAAACAAACTGGGCCAAAAGATTTTCCTCAGTCACTGGATGTGATTTTTGATTGACAACAATATTCATCCACTGTGCAAGATACGACTGTTGACCAAATGCCTCCAAAGAACTAGATAGTGTTCAATAAAATTATTGGGAGATCAGTTTAGAACAGATGGAAGATTATTTCTTTTTTTTTTAGTCAAGCAAGTACTGAATTTTGGGAAGGAGATGCCACAGGAGGCATGGGAAGCAGATAATATCAGCAGCTCAAAAAGGCATTAGATAAGTTAATGGAATAAACATCTGTAAATGTATAATAAAAGGACTATGCAGGAGTATACATTCTATTAATCTTGTTATAATTCCAGATGCTGGAAGGGTATAAGAGGAGAAGACTGCAGAAAGTAAACAGCCTTTCATACTTGATAACGTCTCCTACTACCACTGTTGGAGACAGAACAGAATGCTAACTAGACCACTCATTTGACTTCCTTGAGCATATCTTAATCTCTTCGGAACAGTCTGTTTTTTTTCCTGAAGCAGTTGGTCATACTGTCTTCATCCAAATATTTTTCTTTAGATTCCTGTTACAAAATCTTACAAAAACAATCCACACAGGTATTACAGTGTAGAGGAACAACAGAAGTTAAAGATGCATTTTACCCAAGTAAGATGTTGCCTGATGGAATTTGACAGAAAAAAAAAAAAAAAAAAAAAAAAGAAAGAAAGAAAATAAGAGAAACCCAAACACAGACCCACCATTGCTTGACGATTTTTTTTTAGCTAATATATATATATAATGCAAGATTTCTTTTTTTTTTTTTCATGAATTTGCTTGTTGTAGGTAAGAGGAATAAAACAATTCAGTTATTTGCCCTCTCAGCCATTGACTCAAAGCATGTTTAAGTAATTTCCCTGAAGAATGAAATGAAGTAAAAATCAAGATGTAGACTTAGAAAAAGTACAGAAATTTGGTAGTATCAAGATGTGACAGCAGGAGAAATGTAACCTTCTTTAGGTCTTCTTTCCCCACCAGTTTTCTTTAAGACTTAGGTAATACCTGAGGTAAATAAGAGCAAAGTTCAGCTATTCTAATAACAGGCTTGGACATGTTTCAAACACCTTATCTTGAAACCCCAGTTACATTAATCATCTTTTTTACGTACAGAGAAATTATGGATATAAAGCTGTATCCCCATATAACATATACCATGTAGTATATGTAGTTGCCTAATTCAACAATAGTACAAATAACAGTAGAAAAACAGTATATTGCCTTCATCTATATTTTTTTTACCTGTTACAGCTTTCCTATACTGAGTATTCCTGTCTATTACTCTCCTCTTTCTCATTATATGATGTTCCTTTCACTTTCTACACCTTTAGTTTTCATTCTTTCTTACCCATTTTAATTAATACCACAGGATGTATCTTTCCTTATCCATCTCCCATTTTCTGACTCCAAACCAACCTATTCTGAACTGAGATGCTAGAAGCAAATAATTGCTCTCCATTTTTTTTTAAGCATGTGAATGTTCAGAATGTTAATGTTTTAACATTAATTATATTCAAGGAAAAAAAAAAAGTTTTCCAAATTGATATTTGAATTTTGACATAAAAATTAATCTCATTTTTACTTTGCTTTAAAGCCACTTAAATATGTTATTAGTTAGCTCACTGCATTTGTTTCTTAATTTAGGATTACTTGGTTAAAAATAATATGAAACTCTAAAAGGATTAAGTACGAGTTAAGAACAGCTAAAGAATTTGTCATGGATTATGCTGCAGAAATACTCCTAGAAACATACTGACTTGTGCTGATTATACACTATTTTTCTCCCTCTCTTCTGCAGTAGAAGAGCATATAAACATTACTGAGTCTGTAAGGCTCTGTTCCTTTGATTCTAGAAATTCACCTATGCCTGTTCTTTTAGTAATTTTCAAACCAAAAAGAAAATAAAACTTTCAATATCAGGATACAATTTCCTTCCTACAGTTACCCTGTTAAATAGTAGTTCCAGCCTCTTCAGGAAGGTAAGTGCTCTTATAGTATAAAATGTCAAGAATGCTACAAGCTGTCTTTTCCCCCTTTTCTTTCTAGCATTTTTTTTTCTTCCACGTTTTTTATGTTAGTGTTTCTGAGTGTGGTGACAATGACCTAATCAATAATTCCTTTAGAAAGTAAAATAGGCATGTGATGGAGGTGTCTTTATTGATATTTCATTCAGTTGGCATAAAAATTTATTTTTGGAGTGTCACACTTACAAATAGACAACATTCAAGTTAATAAAGCTGAAGTTTTTATTGCATAAAAATTCTTTTTAACTTTTTTATTTCACGGACAATGAAAATGTTTAGGTACTGCTCAGATTTTTTTCACTGTTTGTGAATAAACCAGAAAGAGTGAACTTCAAATAATTTAGTTATTTTTATTATAGCAATGTTATATAAATGCTAGCAGTAGTACTGCTTCTAACATTACATTCATAAACTGAATTCTGCTACCTATTCTGTTGAATCTGACTGGCTTACACTTGTACTTATTGTATTTATTATTTTGTATTGTATCTGTTATTTTATTTGCTGCCCAATTGTGTGGACATCTGTTCAGGTGTTCTGAACACTCTCAGAAACACATAAGGAGCTATGAGGACTAAGCAAGCCAGTTCTCTGTTCTTTCCTCAACTGTTCCTCTAAAATACATCTATACACAAACATGTTATTGTTTTTCATCTTCTGTCTTCTTTAGTTCTACCATTTTTCAGCCTTATATTTTCTTTTGAGCTTTTAGGTATTCCAGAAAAGAATGTGTTATCCTAGGGTATTCTAACTTTGAATTGAATGGCTTTATTTTCTGTCTTCATGACATATACAACAGCAGAACTAATAACAGTGATTCTATTGCCCTCTTTTTCATGCTGCTCCTAAATATAACAGGAAAATCATAGAATCATAGAATGATAGACCCAGGTGTATTATTGGCATCCAGGTGAACATGAGCCAGCAGCGTGTCCAGATGACCAAGAAGGCCAATGACATCCTGACTTCTATCAGAAGTAGTGTAGCCAGCAGGACCAGGGAAGAGATTATCCTCCTGTACTCAGCTTTGGTGAGGCCTCACCTTGAGTACTGTGTTCAGTTTTGGGCCCTTGACTACAAGAAAGTCATCAAGGCCCAGGATTGTGTCCAGAGAAGGGCAACAAAGCTGGAGAGGGGTCTGGAGCACAAGTCTCATGAAGAGTGGCTGAGAGAACTGGGATTGTTTGATCTGGAGGAGGCTCAAGAGATACCTTATCATTCTCTACAACTCCCTGAAAGGAGATTGCAGTGAGATGGGGGTTGGCCTACTGATAGAATGAGAGATAATGACTTCAATTTGTGCCAGGGTGGGTTCAGGTTGGATATTAGGAAAAAATTCCTCTCAGAAAGAATGTTTAGGTATTGGAATTTGCTACCCAGGGAAGTGGTTGAGTTATTATCCCTGGAGGTTTTCAAGATAAGAGTAGATGTGTCACTTAGGGACAAGGTCTAGTGTGCAGGGTGATGATAAGATGATGGTTGGACTAGCTTCATGATTCTATTTTTCTGTATCATTATGAAGCTGGGTTGATGGATAGTTTTGGATTGCATGGTATCGATCTTTCTTAAAATCTTAAGAGCATTAAATTCCTTGCAGTTCCGTGAATGCAGACTTATGAATGTTTATTGCTTAATTGCCACATTATGTGTTGCTTATTGTAATTTGCTTTTTAGAATACAGAAAGTTAGACCTTGGTCAATAATGTATTCTGCTGCTCATTTAGTGAATTTAATGCAGTAATGTTAAGCTTGTCATTTTCAGCTTCTCAAGCAAATTTGTTAGATAAAAGAAAATTGTACTCAGCAGATTTAGCTTACATTTTTGAGCACTTTAAGATCTCTGTGAATATCTACAGTGTGTCTTACCAAAAAAATCTCAAATTTGTTTTGAATTAACACAATTAAGAAGAGGACTTTGCAGTTTTCAACAGTATTTGAAAACTGCATTTGGATTCATAGTAATCTGTATTGACATTTTCAAATTTGACAGTTGTAGAGCATTTATTTCATGCTGAAGTAGTCAAAACTGTATTGAAATTGGTCAGTGTTTGTACAGTTGCACTTGGAAACATTTCGCTGATGCCACTATAATCCTAATATTTTAGGGAAGTATCATTTGTTTATGATAGTTTGCTTTGGAGCAGAAGTTGGCTGCAAACAGTATGTACATTTTTAGATTATATGAGCTTGAAGAAATTGTTATCATTATACAGTTTTGGTTATTGTTTTACTTTTTTCCCCTATGCTTGGCAACTAAAAATAAGTTAATGCCTGAAATTTAGAAAACTGAAATGCAGTTATGACTCTGGGACCAAATGCAGGTAAAGGATGCAAATGGGGATCTCTGTTTTTGCAAATGAGTAAGCATAAAAATAAGTGCATTCTTTATTATGTATAGCTTCCACTGTGTGGAGAACAGACTTAGCCCATGCATGATGCTGAATGCAAATGTCATTGGTAAGAATACAAGCAGTAATCTGGATATTTGAAGATCTGAGTCTTCACTTACAGTACTCGGTAAAAAATCACTATCCGGTGATTTATAGTACCAGTGCTTTAAAAATACACAGTAACAAAAAACAACAGCAAGATTCTGATGTTAAGTTATGGCAGAAATTCACAAGAGCCAAGGACTTGTTTTTTATCATAATGATGTTGAATCTGTGACTTTCTAACAAAACATTGCATAGGTGGTCTTTTATGCCAAAGTAACCCATTTTTGTCAGAGTAGGTCAAAATATCTTATAAATTCTTGTCACAGTGGAAAAAAAAAAAAGTGAAAAACTTTCTAAACAAATAGATTGGAAGAAATAACTCAAATTTGTGAAATTAGGCTTTTCCTAAAGTATCAGAATCTTCTGCACTGATTTGTCCTCCAGACGTCAACACTCTCAAAGCCAAGTCCACATGTACCTTTTTTGTTGCGCCAGATACTTCTAAAAATGTAACTAGATTGTACACTCTTTAACTTGATGCACATAACACATTTAAAACCAGTTATATACTGAACATAGCCAATATCAGCATATGGGAAAAATAAAGACTGGAATGTGGGGTAATCTAACTAATATTTTTTATGTCTACTGGAAGTTTTTTTTTGTGATTTTGGGGTTTGACATTCCCTCTCCAAAATATATTCTTGTAAATGAGATACACTGTATTTTCCATTAGCCCTTGCTCATTGGCACATTTGTCTCAAAATTAAAGAATCTTCAAATCTCAATTTCCTTGTATAACAATAGCTGTTATTCAGTGTGATTTTAATGTGTTTATTTTTTTAAAATAATTTCTAACAGAAAAAAAAGAAAGCATTTACTTGTTTACACAGTATTGTTCACATTGATGTCTTATCTCAAACGGCAAACATGAATAGATGACTAAGAAGAACAGTGATGAGGCAAGCATATACTGTGGTGAGTATTCTCCCCATTTCCCATTATTTTCACCTCATGGGGAGCCATGAGACTGATGAATTGTATCTATTCAGAAATACTCATCAGAGCTCTCTTCCAAGTACTTATTCAGTGCTTCCTGGAACAAAGATCCAAGGTGGTGATCACAGGGTTACCTTGTAATATTTTCATTATCCTCAAAATACTCAGTATAATATTTTATATAATTTATATAATATAATACTTTGTGTAATTCTTTACCTTCAGTAATCCTTGAAAAAAAAAGCAAGCAGATTCTAGGTTGTTGATGTTATTATTACTGTTATATTTTGTCTTGTGTGTTTCAATGTTTTTAATGATTTTTTTTTATATTACAAGTGGTATAAATAGACAGGAATATGAGTTGAATACTCAGCACCCATAATCACATAAACCTGTACTATACATCATATCTGAATGTAGCTGTGATAATTTTCTTTTAATGTCTTCAATACTAGATACATTATAAAGACCACTAAGTCCAGGATTTGCTCAACAAACCATGATGATCCATTATTAACAATATATATATAATCAGGATGCTTTTACAATGCAACACATATTGAGCAAACATATAATTAGAAAGCTATTAATTTTAGCAATACAGAACCACCGAAAATTTCTGTGCTTAGGCATTCTTTGCTAGACTTTATCAACAAATGACCAGATACATTGTGACAATTGTTTCTGAATGTTAAGCTTTGCTAAAAGTCATCGTGATAAAGGATTCAAATTGTTTATTATTTTCCATTGTCTGTGAATGCATGTTCTATTAGTCTAAAAGTAGAGAAAAGAATTTTTTTGCTTTTGCTGTAATTTTCAGCTTTGAGAAGGCCAGCCTATTTTTGTTGTTATATGGGTGGAAAGAATAAAGGAATTTCACTCTGTGCCCTGAATTCAGGACTATCAACACAAACATTTCAGTCTATTAACAGCTTTGGATATAGAAGATTCCTATCAAACAGATGGGCAGAAGCTATTTCCTCCTGTATTACTTAGATTTACATTCAAGAAGAAAAGAGTGATATCACATAAAGGAGAGTTTGATTATATATCTGAAATTTCTTCTACTTGTTTTAATCCCCCAAGGCATCTTGTGGAAGTCGTAGGTCTTAATTCACAGCACCATGCAACACATGAAAAGAGATGATAAATTTCTGTACATTACAGCATAGTAGCTATTATAAAAGTTTTATTTAATTTAACAGTTTTTCTGTTACTGCTGTTTATCTCTTCTACCTGAAAAAAATACTTGACCTCTTTATTCTAAGCATAATATTAGTAAATTACTTTTGTTAGGTGTATCTAATTAACTGTTTCACAGAAGATATTGAGCTTACTGTGCATTAGTTTTGTAACATAGCTATGAAAATGCAGTAGTCTATAGAATCATAGAATCATAGAATCATAGAATGGCCTGGGTTGAAAAGGACCTCAAAGACCATCGAGTCTCAACCCCCCCTGCCAAGTGCAGGGCCGCCAACCACTAGACCAGGCTGCCCAGAGCCACGTCCAGTCTGGCCTTGAACACCTCCAGGGATGGGGCATCCACAAACTCACTGGGCAACCTGTTCCAGTGCGTCACCACCCTCTGTGAAAAACTTCCTCCTAATACCTAACCTAAATCTCCCCTGTCTCAGCTTAAAACCACTCCCCCTTGTCCTATCGCTATCCACCCTCACAAACAATCGATCCCCCTCCTGTTTATACGCTCCCTTCAAGTATTGGAAGGCCACAATGAGGAATCCCCAGAGCCTTTTCTTCTCCAAACTAAACAAGCCCAGTTCCCTCAACCTTTGCTCATAGGAGAGGTGCTCCAGCCCTCTGATCATCTTGGTCGCCCTCCTCTGCACTCGTTCCAAGAGCTCCACGTCCTTCTTGTGCTGGGGGCCCCAGGCCTGGACACAGTACTCCAGATGGGGCCTCACAAGAGCCGAGTAGAGGGGGACCACCACCTCCCTCTCCCTGCTGACCACTCCACTTTTAATGCAGCCCAGAACATAGTTGGCCTTCCGGGCTGCCAGCGCACACTGCTGGCTCATGTCCAGCTTCTCGTCCACCAGGACCCCCAAGTCCCTCTCCGCAGGGCTGCTTTCAAGTACTTCTTCCCCCAGGTTGTATAAATACCTGGGATTG
>NC_034409.1:149393151-149438452 GCF_002078875.1 Numida meleagris
GGGACTTCACCGGACAGCCATGATTTTTCAAATATGATGGAGAGCGGCTCAGCAACCACATCAGCCATCTCTCTCAGAACCCTAGGATGGATGTCATCTGGCCCCATGGACTTCCACACATTCAGTTTCAAGAGGAGGTCTCGAACTTGTTCCACTGTTACAGTGTGACAAAATCCGCTCCTCTCACCCACACCTCAAGGTTCAGGGTCCTGGCAGACACGGGGAGCCTGACCACTAGTGAAGACCGAGGCAAAGCACTTATTGAGCACCTCAGCTTTTTCCACGTCTGAGGAAGCCAATTCTCCATCCTCATTTACCAGAGGGGGAACACTCTCCTTGACTTGTCTTCTCTTGCCTATGTACCTGTAGAACCCCTTCTTGTTATTTTTCACATCCCAAGCCAAGTTCAGCTCTACCTGCGCCTTGGCTTTCCTGATCCTATCTCTACACATGCGGACAACAGCCCTATATTCCTCCCAGGCTGCACAACCCTGCTTCCACTTCCTGTACATTTCCCTCTTTTCTCTCAGTTTAAGCTGCAGGTCCTTGCTCAGCCATGCCGGTCGCCCGCCTCCTCTGCTCGATTTCTTTTGCTGGGGAATGGAGAGCTCTTGGGCTCTCAGGAGGGTGTCCTTAAAGAGCTGCCAGCTCTGTTCTGTTCCTACACCCTTAAGGACAGTTTCCCAGGGGATCCCACCCAGCAGTTCCTTGAGCAGCTGGAAGTTTGCTCTCCTGAAGTTCAGGGTCCTGACTTTACTCTTTGCCAGGCCTGCATTCTTCCAGATCACAAACTCCACCAGTGCATGATCACTACAGCCCAGGCTTCCTCCAGTCTTAACCCCTCTAATGCTCTCCTCCACGTTGGTGAGCACCAGGTCCAGTAAGGCTTCACCTCGGGTCGGTCCGTCTAATACCTGGACAAGGAAGTTATCCTCAGCAGACTCCAGGAATCTGCTGGACTGTCTGCTGCCCGCCTTTCCGCTATCCCAGCAGATATCCGGGTGGTTGAAATCCCCCATCAGGACAAGAGCCCGCGAACGCGACACCTCCTGCAGCTGGAGCAAGAAGGCCTCGTCAACAGGCTCCCCCTGATCAGGTGGCCTGTAACAGACCCCAACCACTAGATCTCCTTTACCGGACCGATCGCTGATTTTAACCCATAAGCTCTCAACCTGGTCGTGACTGTTACTCAGACACAGCTCTTCACAATCTATCCACTTCCTAACATAGAGGGCAACTCCCCCTCCCTTCCTGCCCTGTCTGTCCCTTCTGAAGAGCCTGTAGCCCTCAATCAGAGTGTTCCAATCGTGGGATTCATCCCACCGCGTTTCTGTGATAGCAACCAGATCATAATTTTCCAAGCACATCACGGTTTCCAGTTCCTCCTGCTTATTTCCCATGCTGCGTGCTTTAGTGTAAAGGCACTTCAGCTGGGCTTTCTGACACACTACCTTTCTAGAGGGGCACTCCCTCAAACTTCCAGAAGAAATCTGAAGTTCTCCCCCACTGCTTCCTAAAGCCCTAATACCCTCTTTTCCATGCTCACGTGTTTTCAAAGCCACCAACCTCACATCATTCCTTGTGTTCTTCCTACAAAGGGGTGCGTTGTACTCCTCATTCCTCCCACAAGACTGTGGGATCTTACTAGCACAAGCCCCTCCCAGAAGCACTGGCTCATTACATACAGGGTCCTTACTAGTGACCCTGGTTTCACCCCCACGCCCCTTCGTACCTAGTTTAAAGCCCTTTCAATGAACCTTCCCAATTCCCACCGTAAAACCCCTTTCCACCAGTGGGATAAGCTACTCCTATTGGTTTCCAGCAGGCCCAGTCTCGTGTAAATCAAGCTGAGGTCGAAAAACCCAAACCCCTGCCACGCACACCAGGCTTGGAGCCAGATATTAATCTGTTGCCCCATCATGTTTAGTCTCTTATTATTCCCTATAATTGGAGGGATAGAGGAGAATACAACTTGTGCTCCCGAACCCTTGACCAGATGCCCTAAGGCTCTGAACTCCTTTTTCATGGTTCTAAGGGAAGTTCTTTGAATTTCATCACTGCCTATCTGAAACAACAACAGAGGATAATAATCTGAGGGCCGTACTAGGGACGGAAGTTTCTTCCTTACCTCTTTAACCCGGGCTCCCGAGCTCTTTTCATTAAATGAAAAGAGAATATCTGGGGGGGTTCAAGTCAAGACTGGACGGGGACCTGAGCAGCCTGATCTAGTGGTTGGCAACCCTGCCCATGGCAGGGGGATTGGAACTAGTTGATCTTTACAGTCCCCTCCAACCTACAGCATTTTATTTTTATGATTCTATGATAATAAGAATAATCTTCCTGTTTATCCTCTGCTGTCCAGTGGTCAAAAATGTCTATCAAAATATCCCTATAATGTTGTGTCTTTTCACATATGTTCTACAAGTTATTCTACAAAAAGTTGTAAAATGTTTATAAAAACTAGCTTTTTTATACATTTATAGTCCTTATTTGGATAAGCGGTTTTAAGAAAATAATAGCTAGATTTAACTCCTCCACAGTTTTATAAAAAGGAGGGCACATTCAAAGGACTATTCCCTCACCTATCATTATCAATGAGTCATATTGCTATCAAAAGCAGAGCCATATAGAAATTGCATTGTACAAACTGAAATAAACACAATTGAAATAGAGTTGCACTAAAGCAACTAGGCAAAAAAAAAAAAAAAAAAGCTAAGAAAAATATCTTTTCCTTGAGAACAAAGCAAAATAAGCATACAGCATTGTATACAGAGAGTAGCTGCAATGCTAAGAACTTTGGTGTGACAGCACAAACTGCTTTCTGCTTTTTAAACATTTATATTATGCTCCAGAGTGATTATCATGTGGTTATTAGAGCTTCAGAAAATATTTAAATGCTTCGTCTCTCTCCTCCACCAGTAAATGCTGCAGAAATAGTAACTGATGAGAAATAATGTGTTATTTACTCACTTTCAAAGTGAGCTTTAATGGCTGCAGGCTGTGACAATCCATGAACACTAAGAATATACTCCATGGAGTTTCATTCACCAAGTGCAGTTCACTTGGCCAAAACCTTTAAATGATTGTGGATTTAAAGTAAAGGATGACATCCCTGGAAAACCAGTTATCTCCTTTTGTCTTACATATGTTTCTGCCATATGGATGAGGATCATTTTTAGTTAATTGTTCACTTTGAAAATGAAGAATTGGGATTTAAAAAAAAAAGACAACAAAAAATCTAGCTAACCTCTGGTTTCATCGCTAAGTGAAAGCTCATTTAGCAGCTGTACTTCCTAACAAAACATTAAAGAAATGTTATTTTGAGTCAACACCAAGCCACCCTCTTCTGATCAGTGGAAAGTAGGGTGGAAAGCTGGAATCAAGATGACAGTAGAAGAAGAAAGGAAGGAAATGAAATTCCACAAGCTTTCCCACTGCTTTCTTAAGAGCATGTAGAAGAGTGTCTGCTTCTTTAACAGTAGGAGCCATAACAATCAAAGGAGCCATAAAGCAGAATATGTAGAGACAAACCTGGCCAACAAAATCTAAGAGAGGTCATTTCAAGAACCAACCTGAGTGAGGCCAATGAATGCTCCATGCCAATGGCTGGAGCAGGGCTGCAGGTTGCAGCCTGTGTGTCTGGTTCTGGCTGTTGGCTGGGGCAGTGCCTGTATCCTCCCTAAAGCAGTTGTGCATGGGGTATGCTTGTGCATTCTCTGGCGAGGCCCCTTGTGGTTTAGGGGGGTTGAAATTCGGGTAAGGTGCCAGTGCAGAGCAGAGCGGTTGTGCCAGTGCTTGGGCACCCATGTGTGTGCATGAGTGGGTGAATCTGGATGCATGTGAGTGTGCCTGCACCAGGGACCTGCACATCTGAGGGGAGGACAGGACTAGGCTGTCTGTGCTGCTGTGGCGTGTGAAGTCTTTGGGGTGCTGCTGAAGGCAGTGCCTAGCCTGTGGTGGTCCATGACTTGTCCTGTCATCGTCCTGTGTGTGAATGTGTGCATACATGTGTATGTGTGTCCTGGTCTGGGGCTGCTGGATTGCCACTGGAGAGGTCTCTTTAACTCTCTAGGAGTTAAAGAAATGTATTGGAAGAAAACACCTTACTATGCTACTTTCATTATTTAGTTTTGCTGACTCCACTTAAAAATAATTTACGCTCTGCTATATCCTTTTCTTACTGAGTTCCTGTGAATAGAAGGATTTGGAAGGACACAAATTTGTTAAGTTCCTTTTGGACTTGAGTCACAGATGAGGATCATGAAAAGTCTTAATTGCTGTTTTGCTACTTATGGCTGAAAGACCAATTTACCTGTTAATTTAGCTGAGTCTGTAAGTTATTGTAAACATCAGAAGAAAAAGAACATAATCTCTGAATCAAACATTACCAGATTCGATTTTATTGTTTTTTTAACCTCACACTTGTGATTTCTATCTCTCGTTTGCAACCAGCATTTACTACTGACTGTTTAAAAAGTTGTAAATGATCTCTTTTGCAATTGCATTTAGGCATTTAAAACTATTTCAGGAAACAGACAGAAATAGAGCAGAACTCGCTATTGATAAGTAAACAGTATTTTATGTACAGACAGCATATTGGCTATTAACTCATTGATCTCCTACTAGTATTAACATGATGTTTCCTGAACTTATTTGTCCATGAACACTTTCAGTGCCTTCCAAAGACAGGATTGATATTTTTTCAAGCCATTTTGAAACTGGATTATTTATCAAAAGATCTACATTTAAACTCTTACACGTTGGGAAAAAAAAAATCTGCTTTAATACTAACCAAAGACCTAGTTTTCCATTTTACAAAAGACTTTCCAGATTTAATGCTGTCATAACATAAGTGCTTTACACATCAGAATATTGTCTAGCCAGTATATTTTTTTTTAGTGCCATTATAAATTAGATACATTGTTTGTAGCTAAGACTCTGAAAAAATGGATCTCAGCGTATGTCAGTGCTAACTTCTATCTTTCACCGCATTATTCAGATTTACTGTCAGCTATTTCTGAAATCGTGATGTGATTTATATATCTGACTGCAATTATTTGAATAATAATCATTTCCTGTGATGTATGAAAGAAAAGATGTCTAAAAGTCTCCTTAAAGAAATTTTTGCAATAACAAAATAGAGAAAGAAAAAAAAAGAGAAAAAGGAAAAAAAAAGTAAAACAATTAGAAAATAAAAAATAAAACATTCTACCATAATGTAGGAAGAAAAAATGATGTGTATGCAAACATTTGACCACACATACATAGAAAGTGTGTACATATGTATGTACATAGACACATTGCATATATGAATTATTCTAAACCCACCTAAAAGTGTAGCTGCCCAAGAAGACTGAGAAGTTTATGAATCAAACCGGAGGAAATGCTGTAAGCAAGGGATTTCTGTTACTCTTCATTTTGTCCTCCTTTGGAATCTAGTAATTATGACTGTTTTGATCAGACCTGGACTACATTCAAGGAATGCATTATTCTTCAGAGTTTTTAATATATCCTCAGAATAATCTCCATATAAATGGATTTGCTCAATTTAATATAAAACTTTATTATTTGCTAGGAGTTTTCACTACAAGGAAACAGTGATCTTGTTAAAACATGGCACTATATGATTGTATATATATATAAATGACCTGTCAAATTGTAAAATCAACAAATGTGGAGTGTTTCAGGTGTGCTTTTAACTGCTACATAATGACTAGTTTTTAATTGTGCTGAATAGAAATTAAATACCACCAGTTTTCTTTTCAGTGTAAAATATTAAATGTCATGATTTTTAGGCAATAAAAGGCATTAGTTTGTCCTTATCACTGGGATTATGAAGAAACTATGATTAGGAATTATTGATGCTGAACTTTATGATCACCAGTTTTGCAAGGTCCACTGTCCACTAAGCTGTGTAATGCACCTCACTGCTAAAATATGAACACCAATCACCTAGATGGATGCCATCCAAAACAAGGTCTAATGAGACTGCTTGAAGGAAAACAGGTCAAAGGTGAGTTTATTATGGCTATGAATAACAAAGTGTTCAGTTCACTGAACATGTAATACAGTGCCATATTTGGACACAAGATGATACAGTAAATGCAATGAAACAGCTTAATAAAACATTAAGATTGTACAGTTATGTACTTAGAAGTCAGGAGGCTAATATTTGTCTTCGTTGCATCTATACATATATACATATCAGTATATAAAATATGTGTATTTTGCTCCAAAAGTAATGCCTCCTATTGTTTTTTCCATGGAAATTGTGACGGATACAAAGAGCACAGTAATACTATTTGATAGAGAAAATTCTAAGCTACAAAAAACTATTTTTCAATATAGTCATCACCATTAGCTACGCATTTTCACGACCAACGAAGAAGAGCCTGCAAGCTGTGCATTTAGAAAATCTTCATGGCCATCTGGATCATGGCTTGTCTTTCACATTACTGTTGCCACTGCTGAAACACATCACCTACCACTTGGCTGTGCTAATATCCACTGTTTGCTCTCCATAAACGTTCGACAAGCATCAATGAATTTCAGTGGGTGCAATTTTTTACACATGGAGGAGTTCAACTGCGCACCTTTTCTTCATGTGCATTTCCATGTCAGATGTCATTTTGACAGACTGCCCCTCTACTGTCATCTGACAACATAATTTAATGATATATTGGTGTGAAGGTCCAACTTCTACTGCCATACCACCAATATATGCCTCTGACATCATGTGTCAATAGAATAAAATAGGAGGCATTACATTTGGAGCAATGCTTATATTTTCTAAAATATGTGTGTCACTTAATAAACAAGAGTTTGTGACATTAGCATCATGTTTTAGTATTCACTAAGGCATTACTGCAGTCCTATCTTAACTATACACATTTAAAAGTTTTTCACATTTCTTAAGTCAGTTTCTACCAGAATACAAGTTGTAGCAAGGATACAATTTGTCTTTTATCTCCTGTGAAGCAAGTGAATAGGAAGAAAATTGAGAATGGATATTAAGATGTTAGACATGACTACTTATATGTGCCTGACATAATAGCTATGAGAAAACAGGAAGGACAAGCTGTTTAAAAAAGGACAGTGAAGTAATTTACAACTATATTTTAGAAGAGATATACAGTATTACAAATGTAAAGGATAAAGTTTTTGCTTCTGGGAAAATAATTTAAAATTATATATACTATACATAATGTGTATATATATACGCATTATGCTCTCTTTTTATTGCAATGTAGATTAATGTTCCTGTAAGAGTTTTAATCTTCTTAAACATTTTGCTTGTGCTGGCACTGGTGTTATTGAGGTCATGCTGGGATCTATATCAGGTAAATAATTTGTCTGATAATTAACCTTGCCCCAACCCCTCCCCCAAGATCAGATTTTCTCAGCAGCATATTTTTAGACTGAACTGTGTCTGTGGATCCTAGAAGCTCGTAGCTGAATGCTCACAATCACAGTTTAGCTTACACATTTGCGGTGAACAACTTCTACTACACCATTAAATTCAAATTAAGAAAATTTTCTACAATTTATCAATTAAATGTAGTGTGTGGGAGAAACAATACTGGATTGTAAGAAGAAAAACTGTTAGACATTACAGCTAACTGCATAAATACATCACATAAAGTAATGCCAGTTTTTACTTACAAGTTTTGTTCTTGGTTGACCTGGGCTCATATATTATGACAGTTTTCATCCCTCTTTACAACTCCCTAGTCTGCAGTAGAAAAACATAAAAGAATAAAAAAAAAAAGACTCCTTCTTTTACAGTAGAAAATGCTTTGTGTACTAAATGTAAGCAGAACTGAACCAAACTGAACAGTGAAAAGTCAGCCATGAAGCTATAATAACTCTTAGCAACAACTGCTTTTTGTATTCACTGGGATCTGGAACAAACAAGGCCCTTCCACATTTGCTTCTCAACGCAGCATGGAAAACGTGTAGTATGTCAGTGAACTCATTGGCAGAGATTAGTTACTGAGAAGTACAATTCATCAGTATCAAGACAAGAATAAAACTTCAAAATGCATCTATATTTTCTTCCCCCTTATATAAGAAGTGTATCAGTAGCACAGTGATTTGTGCTAAGGGTTTTAGGCTCCCAATCCTGGATCACTCTACTGCAGTTATGTTGTTACTTCTGAAACCTCAGTCACAGTGGATTTTACAAAGAATATTTTGTGGCTCTATGAAAAATAAATAAATTAAAATAAACAAGGTGGTTTGTAGACTGTTCTCAGAAACCAAGGCCAACCATCATAGTTGTTCATATGATTCAGTTCCCAATCTCCCAAACTGGCTGGCTTCATTTAAGCCACCTGTTTTGAGGAATCCCTCACTCATGCTTGAGAAAGTGAAGTGCTGTTCAGCCTAAACAAAATACATGATGGGGACTGCACTAACAGCATGATTATCAAGTTCCAGTTAGAGAAATGACCTACAGCATAATTTAATTTACTGGGATAGGTACAACGTTGTCCTAGATTGGGGTGGGATATAGTTAATTTTCTTCCTAGTAGCTGATATGGTGCTGTGTTTTAGATTTAGGATGATAACAATGTTGATAACATGCAGATGTTTTAGTTGTTGCTGAGCAGTTCTTATACTAAGTCAAGGACACAGCAGCATCTCATACTGCCCTACAAGCAAGGAGGCTGGGAGTGCACAGGGAGCTGAGAGAGGACTCAGTGAGGACAGCTGGTGTAAAGTGGCCAAAGTGATATTCCATATCATATAATGCTATGCTTAACAATAAAACTGGGAGTGTTGGCCAAGGAGGGCAGCTGATGGTTGGGGTGTTGCTGGGTATTGGACAAATGGTGGTGAGAAATTGTGTTGTGCATTGTTTGCTTTGTTTAATTTTTTTGCAGTTGTTATTGTTGTTGTTTATTCTTTCCTCTTTTTTTTTTTTTAAATTTTAATTTCTTTCTTTCTTATTAAAATATTCTTATCCCAATCTATGGGTTCTCTTCAATTTTGTCCCCCGTCACACTGTGGGTGTTGGCAGAGAGCAAATGGCTACGTGGCATTCAGCTGTCTGATGAGCTAAACAATTTAAACGCATACTTTTATGTGTCTGTTGGCAGATAAAAACCTGAGATTCTCCGGGATTTCAAGAACCCAGAAAATGAGTTAGTCTAAAGCAGACACTCATCTCCTGGTTAACTTCAGAAAGACAGGAAACATTTAAAAATCCCCAGATCCAAGATTTTCAAGAAGTTTTGAGGCTTTGTCAAGTAAATTTGCTGTAAATCTCAAAATTATTTGATTTAAAACAATCACGTATGTTATCATCCTCCATAATGGAGATGTCCAAAAGTTATTAAGCTCAGTTCTTCTGATACTAATCAGCAAAACTTCTACTGACAGAAATAAACTTCCATAAATGAAATAAAAATTAGAAAAATTATAAGCAATTACAAGATAACTTATGCTAGTCTGATATAAAGTTAACCCAAGCCTTTAAATAAAAGTACTGGCTGCTGAAAGATGTGAGACAGCATAAAAGTAAAAAAGGGTATTTGATAATCTGTACATATTTCTATTTCCTATTTTCCATTTCATTTTTTCTACTCAGCCACTGTTACAAAATAAAATAATGGGAAAAATAGGCATTTGGATTTGTATTCTTTACTGTGGGGTTTGCACTATCACTTAAATGAGTACACATGAAGACATTCTCTTGCCTTTAAATATTTATTATATATTTAATTATTTGTCTTTAAATAATCAGTAGATCATATTCTAGTACTGGTGTCCACAGTATGTATATCTGCATAGGCATTGTATGATCAGTGAAAACTGTTATTACACAGTTCACTAAGTTCCTTTGAAAAACGTATCATATTTTTATACACATTGCTATGCAACAACTGAGTGCAATGATTTTTCATATTTTTTTCTGCACTGCTGTATTTAAAAATTTTACTAAACTATATTCAATGAACATGTTATGTTGTCCATTTTCAATACATAATTAAAAATTAATGCAACCTTCCAAGCTCTTATACTTCAATAAGTGCACTGACTTTGATGATCCCATTTGGAAAACAGTTTCATCAACATTGACCCTGTTAACCTAAAGAAGACCGGCTGCACTAAGAAAGCAGTTCAGACATGGTTTCTTCTTTCTTTTCTTTTTCTACAAATACTGAAATCCACAAAATATGGCCCACCAGTTATTGCATTTCCCTCTGTAAGTTCTATATTTCCTATTACTGAATCTAGTTGAATACATTTCTTTTTACTTCTGAAAATGACATTTAGAGCAGAAGCTCTGACACATCTGAGCTTCAGTAGTTTAATAGAAGCTTTTGATAAAAAACAGGTCAAGTAGATTAGAGAGACATGTTCAATAGGTTCTTTTTCTTATTTTTCATGTTTGCATCTATCATGTATGAGAAATGCTGGGGAAGGAGTGCATGCTCATCAAGTGCCTCCTGTGAGATCATGCATGATGAATTTAGAATGTGCACCTCTGGGACTAAATTTGAATACATAATGTTGTGCTGCATATAGCTATAGCTCCAAACTGAAATATTCACCACTTTCTTGTTTATAAGGCTGTGCCACATGTGCCACACTACTCTCTGTGATATGAAAAGAAAAATAAAAAGGTTATATTGCACAAGACTTGAAATACTGCAGTAAAAACTCCAGGAAGAGAAAATGTTATCAAGACATCAAGGAGCAAAGTGGTAGCAGATTCAAAGTGCAGAGTGATCAATATTCAAAGGAAGAAATAAAAGGAAAAGTGCATACTGGTTATCTCTCCTGTCACAAATGTAAGAAAAAATCTTCAGAATAATTAAAGTCATAATATGCTACATGAGGAATCTGACTATACCTATATTATGTAAAGGAAAACAACTTGAAGAAGGACCAGTCCAAAGAATATAAAATACAGTATGTCACTTAGAAAATAATATAAAGTATTTATCATTTATTTTTTACTGCAATTCAAAAGATTAAAAGAAAATAGAGACAAATAATATGTAAGAAAAATATTTTATTTCATTTTATTTAGTCAACTAAAGGAACAGGTTGTTCTGTACCTTTTTCCAGTAAATGAACAGCCACCTATAATAGGAAATTATTCTGTGATGAATATTCTGTCAACCTGAAAGCTAGAAATTGATGTTTCACAGTGTATAGGTGGGGCCTTATTATGTAAATAAAATTTGTTGAAAGTGTCTCACTTTGTCTAAGCATAAATTTATTTGAATTTTAAAAAAAGGGCAAATAAATAACAGACCCCAAATGTTTTTCTATTTTCAGTAGTTCAACACTGAGAAACCTTCAACACAGAGGAGAAGTATATTATTTCTCATACAGACAGAGTTCAAATGTCTCACATTTGAGATTCTGACTTAAAGCTCAGCTATTTGTGGCTCAATTCAATTGCGTAATCATAGGTCTTTAATGGCTCCTCACACAATCCAGAATAATCCCTTTGACAATTTGCTGCTGATCATCTCCTAAGAACTATGCAGTTTTAAGGGAAAAAAATATATGAAGCTGTCACAGTCTTTTCTAAAATAGAGAAACAGGATTTCACAATAACACAGAAAAAAAAGAAAATCCAAATTTTTCCTTGTAATGCTTTCACTGGTACTGTTCTGATAGCACATCAAGATCCATGTACCTTATTTGTACAGGAAGGAACTGGTATTAACTGCCAATATAACATTCTTAAATATGCATGGAAGAAAAGCAATACATAATAGCTAGGTACTCTCAATATTGCTCACAGAGAGAACGCACTCTGTGCTTACCAGTCTGTGTATGTGAATTTCTAATTATTCACACTTTTTTTTGTGTGGGGTTCTTTTTTCACTGTGGTCAGGATTTTTCTTCAAAGAGAGAGAGATTTATGACAGAATGCATTTGTTCTTGGCAAAGTGTTTCACATTGATGCCATTTAACCAAGTAGACAGCTAAGCACAACACTGCCTACATCCCCAGTGGGATACAAGAGAATATTGAAACTTATAAGAACTCATGGATTGAGATAAAGGTAGTTTAAGAAGAAAGCAAGCAAATAAATAATAATAATAATAATAATAATAATAATAATAATAATAATAATAATAATAATAATACAATAACAACAAAAAGAATAAACAAAGCATATTGCAATTGCTCACTACCTGCTGACCAAATAGGCATTGGCCAGTGCATCCCCCTATCCCAGCCAACTCCCTCAACATTTATTGCTGAGTATAACATCATATGATATGGGATATTCCTCTGTCCAGTTTGGATCAGCTTTCCTGGCTGTGTCTCCTCCTTTCTCCTTGTGCATCCTCACTTGTAAGGCAGTATGAGAAGCTGAACAGTCCTTTACTTGTGCACTGACTGGTAACAATTAAAATATCTGTGTGTTATCAACATTATGCCCATCCTAAATTAAAACCTCAGCGTCATATCAGGTACAGAAGGAAGGCTGAGGAGTAAAAGGATCTGGGAGTGTGAGACAACACTCAACTGAGCATGAGCCAGCAGTGTGCCCAGGTGACCAAGAAGGCCAATGGCATCCTGGCTTGTATCAGAAGTAGTCCAACCAGCAGGACAAGGGAAGTGATCATGCCTCTGTACTCAGCCCTACTGAGGTCACAACTCAAGTACTGTCTTCAGTTTTGGGCCCCACACTTCAAGAAAGACATCAAGGCCCTGGACTGTGTCCAGAGAAGGGCAGCAAAGCTGGTAAGTGGTCTGGAGCATAGGCCTTATGAGGAGCAGCTGAGGGAACTGGGATTGTTTGGTCTGGAAAAAAGGAGGCTCAGGGGAGACTTTATTGCTCTCTACAGCTACCCAAAATGAGGCTGTGGTGAACTGGAGGTCAGCTTCTTCTTGTGTGGAACTAGTGCAGAAGTTGTTTCCTGAGAATGTTGCGCCAGGGAATGTTCAGGTTGAACATTAAGAATTTATTCTCTGAAAGAGTGGTCAGGCACTGGAACATGTTGCCAGGAAAGTGGTAGAGTCACTGTCTCTGGAGGTGTTTAAGGAAAGGGTAGATGCAACATTTAGGGACATGGTTTAATGGACAATACTGATGGTAGGTGGAGCGTTCGACTAGATGATCTTAGAGGTCTTTTCCAACCGTAATGATGCTATGATTCTATGATACTATGAAGGTAATTAACTCCATCACAGTGGAAATCAAGACACACATGCTAATTAACAAAATGAAATGTCAAGCCAAAGTTAAAATAATGGCTTACATATATATTGTCATTCTACACATTAATTTGCATATCCTCATACTTAAATATTGTCAGATAATTGATAAATATGAGGCATTTTAAGTACAGTGAAAGAAAACCAAGACAAATTATACTGGATATACTTTTATTTACTTTATATATGTGTTTACAACTGAATAAAGAGAATGATTAAGAAAACAAAATACTGAATCTGGATTACTATCTTTTATGAAATCTATAGGAGAAAATATTCTGAGAGCTTTGTACAAGTGCAATATCATAACTTGAAAAATCTTAGAGTATTCAAGTATTTATAGACCAGTTATACTCCAAGAAATTCTAAGAAAGTCTTAGAAATATTTTGAGCATGTAAATTTGGAAAGGTTTAGTTTGATTAAAAGCATCCATTTAGTTGTTATTTGTTTGTTTTGGAAAATAGGTGCCATATTTGACAAATTTGTTGGATTTCAATGTAAATCAAGTTGACAGAATGATGGAAAGGAGCAGTAAACATGGCATGGCAAGATTTTTTGGGGATCTCTTGTGAGGAGTCCTCATTAGAGGCTAATGTTTAATGTTATGATTCATCTTGAAAGATAAAAAAGGCTGATTCAATGGGTTACATATTAGCTAAATCACAGTGAAGGTATAGTAAGAATAAATTGGATATTTTCAGTGTACCGTAATATATATATCATCAGAATGTCAACATCCAGTTTGCAATTGAAATTAAGCAGCTCTGCATTATCCCATTTCAAAGGAAAAAATTATTTAGTGTACATGCTGCTGACACACCTGTGATATAGTTACTGCTGCCTTCACAGCTTTGTCTCATTTTGCTTGATTTAGCCATATTAAACACAGTGTAGCTCAAGTCTGCTACATTATAATTAGCTTATCTTTCATTTCATTTCTGTAAGCATGGCACTAATACATCCTTAGTTTTTCCACAGCAGGGAAGAGGACTGGAAACCTTGAATAGTTCCTTCTGTTCTACCTAACTCCAACTGCAATATCTCTTTCCTGGCAAAATGTTGGAACAAAACAGAGCACTGGGAAATCAGTCTGCAATCAATAGATCTTAGGAGAGGAATTAGCCTACACAAAGATAGTGTTTCTCACACCCAAAGTACTACCTTTGGGGAGATTTTCATGTTTCTGTGCAGTAGCGTCCAATAAGATATTAAAAACCTTCAGGGGAAATTTCTGAGCTCCTATTCTGGATAAAAGTTTCAAAATATTTCTTCAAAAAAAGAGAAAGCAAGAGAGAGAGTATTAGTAAAAAAGAGAAAGACATCTACCCTCTCTCAGTACTCTGAATCTTTCTAATTCATTTTTAATAGCTTCTATAACATTCTGAAATTAGGTGGTATTAAGACTTCAAAAACTTGAAAGATTTAGAATGTGTTGCCCATTTCTAAAAGGATCTCATCTACACTAAATGTAGAATTTCTGGTCTTAGGCAAAATAGCTGGTGATTGATAAGGACTGATAAAAAAAATTAAATATAGAGACATTTTTCAGTGTTTACACACATGGTTCAGATTATGTCAAAGTATGTCACTGACTTTATGACTTTCAGAAAAATGAATATCTCATCCACAGTCAATAAAATACATTAAGAGAAAGAAAAAAAGTGTTTATTTTTCTTAAGTTTATTTGATCACAGCTGAATTACAGAAGAAAATTAAAATAAATAATACAATTGAATAATCAGTACCACTAAGAATGTAGCTGCTAGGTCTGTAAAGAAAACAACAATTTTTGTAGACATTTATGAAGTGATGAATGAACTGCAATTTCACATTCAACAAAAGGTAAAAATCAGCAAGATTTACTTCTCCTAGTCTCAGCTTTACATTAGAATTAAAGTAGAAAGCTAAACCTCATATTCTGATGTCAAATGAATGTTGCAAGTATCTGCCTGTTGCCTCCTCTAAAAGTAGGGATTATTTATGTTGGTACTCTTCTAGTTCAAAAATTAGTCTTCAGACCAAAAAGTAAGAAAATTTGTAATATCTGATGATGAAAGTTTGATCTGTGAGAGTAGAAATTACATCTGTAGCTTACATTACTAGGAGAAAAATTGAGTTATTTCCTCAGTCTTTCAGATTAAAGATTTTAATTTCGTTTGGAAAATGGATCATAATCTCCCTATAAACAGAAGTATTCTTTCATATTTTCAGAGTTAGATTGTGACTTTTCTAATCTAAAAATTGTGATTTTTTAAAATTCTTTTCCATTCATCTTAATATTAAAGTGTTCTGTTTTCTTTTAAAGTAAAACATAGAGAATAAATCATTAGGAAAAAAATAGTGTATGAACTTAGTTTTTTGGGAATAAAATAACTCCAATAACAAGTGAAGCTGTTTATTCCTGATTTAACTACTGCTTAACTTAACTTTACTACAGTCATATTTCAGGTAACTTAGAGAAATCCTGTCTTCTTCTTTTCATGGACCACCCTGCAATGTGTTTGCAGCATTCTCTTCAGTTCTTAAAACCTTTGCCTGTGGAAACATCAACTGATTGGGAAGAAACTGATGAAGTGAGAAAATTATTTAGATACATCAACAACAAATTGATAACTAAAATAATATCTGATGAAAAGCTCAGGATTAGGCTGTGATCGGATACGTCAGGTCTATATAACTGATTGTAGAATCAGCTACTAGAGATGAATTTTAAAGATACATTCCTTGTAGTTTCTGGAATATGCTTGACAGCTTTATTCCAGTGAAAAAATTAGAGAGAAGAATGCAGTAAGGATACGTTTCTTTGTCTTTACTCAACTGTAATGAGTAGAGTCATAAGCCTGAGTGAGATCTGACCCTGAAGTTTCAATTTTGGATTTTAGAAACTGAAAGACAGAAATGGATGGGGCAAGATTAAAACAAAACAGAACAGAACAACAACAAAACAAGCAAACAAACAAACAAAAAAACAACAAAGAAAAGAAACAAAACCACTAATTTAGTATTCTGCCTCTGTCAGCTGCCATTGAAGAAATGTTTTATTGTGAAATTCTATAAATTCAATGAAGAACAAAAATATAAAATTTCAGAGTTCCCTGATAACAAGTTTAACAAGTGTTATTTATTTAAGCTTCAAAATATTATCTATTCAGACTAATAAAGCATTTATTAAAAAAATCAATCAAGATTTCTAAATTTCACATTATTTCAATCTGACAATTACAAAAATTAGTATTTTATTTTGTTCCCTAGATTTTTTTCTCTGACTCAAAACATTAGCCCTCACCTATTAGAAACTTTCCAAGTTTCAGCAGTTTCTCCTAATGATGTACTGAATCTAAGGTTTTATATGAAACCTGAAATAAGGTGTTTTATATATACATATATCTGTATGAACATGTGTGTATATATATGTACACTTCGAGATTTCTTTAATATAGTTTCATACAGATGTCTGTATGAGTCCCAAATATGATGTTTCTCTTTTCTCCTTTGAAAAAGTCCTTGTGGGAATTCGTCAGCATCAACTCAGAAATAATCCATATGATCCTTCAGAGCAATCCTGCCTTTGAAGTGTGCTCTTTCCTCCAAATTAGCCAATGTTTACAAAGACATAAAGTGTTTTTTTTTAATTTTGTATATCAGAATACATATTTCAAACATATAATGAAGTCAGCTGTGATCTTTTTTTTTTTTTTAACTAGCTTCTCTCTTTTAATTTAGATTCCCAATTTTGCAAAGATAACACTGTCCTATATTAAAATTACAGGACTGAGACATAAAATTAATAGCTTAGTTATTTGCTGGAAAAGGAGAAGAAAGATTCTGGCCTTGGCCACATGCAGAGATACTAAATAAAAAGAAAAGAGACAGAGTTCTAAAAGCAAATGACAGGGCAAAATCAGTATGTTTGAAATCTCTTCCTCCTATAGTATCTTCATCTCTTAAGACTTGTTTAAGCGTACCACCAATTAATTTGTATTTATCATCACAGGATAGTTCGTGATCCATTTCTGTGATCATTATTCATTTATGAGACACATGTCAACAGGTTATCAAGTACAAAGCACAGTGCTAATGGTAGCTAATGAATTCTTATCTGTCAGAAACTTTGTATATTGAATTAACATGTTGCACATTACCAAAACATGTATTTTTGGTCAAGAATCTTGAAGTAGTCTGACTTTGGTTCCACATTTTAGAAATTTGATTACTTAGTTCACAGTCATAGACCATCCTTAGTTGAAAGGGACCAATGAGGAATTTGGAGCTCCCAACACAAGAAGGACCTGGTGTTGTAGGAGCAGGTCCAGAGGAGAGCCACGAAGATGATCAGAGGGCTGGAGCACCTCTCCAGTGAGGACAGGTTAAGATAGCTGGGGCTGTTCAGCCTGTAGAAGAGAAGGCTCCAAGGAGACCTTGTAACGGCCTTTCAGTACCTGAAGGGGGCAGAGCATACAGGAAAGCTGAGGAGGGACTTTCTTTTTAAAGGGCAGGTGGCAACAGGATGAGGGGAAATGGCTTTAAAGTGGAAGAGGGTAGATTTAAATTAGATGTCGTGAAGTAGTTTTTACTGTGAGGGTGGTGAAACACTGGAACAGGTTGCTCAGTGAAGTTTTGGATGCCCCCTCCTTGGAAGCATTCAAGGCCAGGATGGTTGAGGCTTTGAGCAGCCTGGAGTAGAGGGAGGTGTCCCTGCCTATAGGAGGGGCTGGAACTAGATGATCTTAAAGGTCCCTTCCAAACCAAACCACAGTATGATTCTATGATTGTTGAGTCCTTGTTCCACACAGAACCATCCTAAAATCAAACTCTATGTCTGAGTGTGTATGGTTCAAACACACTTGAACTCTGACAGCTTGGTGTCATCATCACTGCTCTGGGGAGACTGTTTCAGTGCCCAAGAACACATGGTGACAAAAGTTTTCCTAACACTCAGCTTGATCCTTCCCTTATACAGCTCCATGACAGGTTCTGTCACTGTTGCCAGAAAAATCAGCATCTGCCCTCTGCACACCTCATGAGGAAGCTTTAGGCTGCCATGTAGTCTCCCCTCAGTCTCCTTTTTGCTAACATTAGCAAACGAAGTGACCTTGGCCACTCTTCATATGTCTTCTGCTCCAGATTCTTCACCATCTTTGTAGTCCTCCTTTGAATTTTTCTCTCATTGCTTTTCTGTTTGTTTGATTCTTTAATAAACAGAAGATAAAGACATCCTGTTTTACAAATGGAAGAGACACATTAAAATAAAAATCATATTGGTTATGAATATTTTTGAACTGTCAGAAAAAAAAGTGTTGAAATGTATCCTAGTATAGACATATATGAAGTTAATTCCTAGTATAGACATATACCACATTAATTCCTAATTTTAGAGGAAGTTCAGTAAAAAAGCAGAGCATAACTGCTCATAATTAAAAATAATTTTAGACATGTATGTCATCAAGCTGAAATGAACTCAGAAATTTTCTGGCATATAGAAATTTGGTAGTCATTTCATTTTTATGCTATTTAGTATTTCTTTGCTTTTTGAAAATGACTCTACAGGAACAGCAAAGTAAATCTGAATAACAAAAGGAAATACTGAATTACATTTGAATTTTAACTTTGCCAACGTTCTTTCTTGTTAAAAGCAAGGCAGAGCAAATAATCCCTTACATATCTTACTTATAAACAAGATAACATTGATAACACATTAGGTGTACAAAATGTTTGAGTATTTCAAAAGATTAATATGTTCTATAGTTGTCAAAGAGCATCTATCCCTTCCTGTTTGTGATTTTTGAATGAAGCTCTAAAGGCTTTTTGTGTTTCCATGTAGGTATACAATGAATATCTGTTCAATACTTTCTTCTGCCTTCTCCTCTCTGTGCATGAATAGCTTATATTGGACACAATTATAGATCTACATATTGGTTCATTCTATTATATATATCTAAAATTATGCTAAATAAAGCCTAACTGCAGCTGTTTCTCACCATTTATTATAAAAGGATTTTAAGATGACTAGCTCAGCTGCAGTCAGATATATTCTGATCTCTTCTTCCCATTGATGAACTGTTATAGTTCATCAATAATATGCTAGTTCTTTTATAAGCTTTTTTTTTTTTTTTTTTTTTTTTTTTTTACTATTTGTAAAGTTAAAAGTAAGAACAACAGTAACAACAAAAACTCCCAAAATAGTGAATTATGACTTATGTTTCTTTGAAAGCCTACTTCTGGATAGGAACATAGCCAGTACATGGTGAATACACCAAGGAGAAATTCATCTTATTTAACTTCAGTAACCCAAAGTTCATATCTAGACATAAGTAAATATTTAGGTTTCCTTCTACTACAGGAAGAAGTGAGGAAGTGAAGAGTTCTTCTGTTTTATACAGCTACTACTAGAACAATAGTTGGATGCTTGGACTAGATTATATTAGTAGTCTTTTCCAGCCTTGGTGATTCTATGATTCTATGAAAGTAAAAATTGCCTTCTGAAGATGTTTTCTATTGTCTTCTGAGGATTTCTGTATGACTAATTAAATCTAGATGTCTGACTTCTAAGAGATCTGAGTTACCTGATATGTTCTTTTCCCAGGCCATACCTTCTGTACGTTATCCCTTTACATCTCATTCAGACTAGGTATCTCTATTCTTTTATGTACAGCGTTATGACAATGAAAAATGACATATTTGAAGGAAAAAAAAAGTTTAAATTAAATTAATTCTGTGTTGAAAATCAACACAATATTCAGTTAAATACATAAATTTGTATTTAAGAGCAAAATCACTATGGCTAAAAATATAAAATAAGCGCTTTATTTAAGAATGCAACAATTTCCACTCATTTCTAATGTTACAACACCATAAAGAGACTAATGCTAGACAATGAAAATAGAGCTAAGTCAAATGAAACATATCCACAGTCTTCTTTGAAGATCAGAGATATTTTTAAAATATTCACATCATGCAATTTTTTTTCTGTGTGGTCATCCGCTGATATTTAAAAACCAATAAACAAAAATTTCTCAGTTTATTCTGTGGTCTCCAAATATCCAAGGACATACAAAAGCAAACAAGAAAATAACTTGAAAAGGCTTGAAAATATTATTTTAGAAAAAAAATGCAGTCCTACACATAGATTAAGTGAATGCACTAGATATTCCTCTGTACAAGTGTATAAGATCTGATCTCGATAATGACAGAGATTTTGTAGGCTCTCTATTGTTTTCCTATATGAAGTGTTGAAATATATAGTTATTGGTACATGGGCTAAAGGCAAATTGAACTTTTCATAACATTAGAGCTCCTATTATTTATAGCCATATTCTTATACATTACTTTTGAGAATATATTTGTATAATTTAAATAAGTTTATACTGAGAACTGTTAGACATCATCATAAAGTGATTGGGAAGCAAAAGACTGTATATCTTTATGGAAAGCAGTTCATTTTTCCACCAAACAGGACACCATTGCAAAATACATTCTTAACAAAAGGAATTCTTTGTTTGAAAACAAAATTCTTGGACTTATTTTTTTATCAATTATATTGATCAGAGCCCTGCATGTACCCATAGATCCCACATATCCTTGTTAGCATTACCTGAGAAAAAAAGTTTCCAGGGAGACCTTAATGTGGTCTTTCAGTACTTAAAGGGATCTTATAAACAGGAGGGAGACAAACATTTTACATGATCTGACAGAACTACGGGAATTAATTTATAGTAAAAGAGGAGAGATTTAGATTAGATATTAGAAGGAACTTTTTAATTGGAGGGTAATGAGTCACTGGAATAGGTTGCTCAGAGAAGATATGAATGCCCCATCCTTGGAGCTGTTAAAGACAAAACTGGATGGGACCCTGGGTTTATGTATAGAAGAATATTTTTTTACCAGTGCTGCATATTTCCTTGACCCAGTGTGGGTAGGTGGTAGAGGTCATGCACATACGGTCAACAGAAACTGCAAGAATAGAAGAGATGAGTAGAATGCCATAGTGCTGAGAGAATGACACTCAAGGGGACAGTAAGTACAAGTCTGGAATTAGAAAAATGATGTTTTCATAAAAGCAGTTTCAGCAGTTTGTACATTTTTTATTTTCTTCTTGGCAAAAATGCTAAAATATTAGCTTTGTAAAAAGTACCGACAAATTTCAGAACACAAATATTTACACAGAAAGAAATTCTCTCTCTTATTAAATTCACACTTAAAAAGGACTTGAGATGTAAATTAATTAATTCCTTCTCTGTAATTTTATAACTGGAAAAATCAAAAGATAAGAATAATAAGAAAGAACATTGTTGAAAGAAATACAAAAGGGAGAGAGAGTAAATGTACAAATAATAGAGAGTAGGACGTATTATTTATGTCAGAGAAAGAGCCAGCTAGAGAGGTAGATATGCACTTTTCTGTTGTTTTATTGTTTAATTACATGTATAAATACATATATGAATACATATATAAAAGTAAAGAAACAGAAAAGAAGACAAAGAGAGAACACATCAGCATCTCAAACTGATTGTCTTCCCTGTCTAGTGAGAATATACATACATATTTCTATACTAGAATAATATCGGTTTTTCACAACAAAAAATGATGAAATAATAGTTGTTTTAAAATGATACTTTTACAAACTGAATACCCTCTATCTTAATTTATCCAATGGAAACAATATGACTTGAAATATGACCAGTTGAGAATCAGGATCCAGCTATCAGAAATATTCAATTTAAAAGCTGTGATGCCCAAATGAATTTTAGAAATAGGGATCCAATTATACTAGACAGTATAGACTGAATATATACACCTGTTTCTATCCCCTAATAAATGATAACCGATCGCCGAGGTTAGCTGTTTCGGTGCTGTCCCAGCCAGAACCACAGTGACTGAAGCGAGGTACAGGGGGGTTTTTGATCGATTCCTTTACGCGGGGACCCCCGAGCTAATGGAGTGGCCCAGCAGCTCTTGCGAGAGTGGCTGACGTGGCGTGGGCGTTGCCCTGCATCCACGCCCCTTGCCTTAGAAAAAGCCTCTGGGGCGTGTCGCTGCCCACCTGGGCAGAGCGGGGGAGTTTGTGTGCCTGTACCACAAAGGCCGTTCAAACACGCTGAAACAGTAAGCCACTTGTTCATGTGACTACACAGTGAGGAGCCCTGTTATATCAATGTATAGGGAGTGGTAAGTGCAGAGTCACCTGTAAACGGGCTGGTAATGTGGTCAGGGTGGAGCCAGCGCTATCGGCAACAGGGAGGACCAGATGAGCTGCACCTCGTTAAGGTTGCCCTAGACCGTGCTAGTGACTGCTGGTTTGCCATGGCTGCCCCCTGGTGAAAGGCTATTTCCAGGAAAAATGCGGGGACCCAGACTGAGGTCCCATGCACAGATGAAAGGATGGCCACTGCCAAGAAAAATGAGGAGACCCAGATGGAGGTCCCACAACAGCATGTTAGTACTCAGGTTTTTGGCTGCAGTGAGTGCTTGCAGTGCAGGGCGATGGAGAAAGCATATGTGTCAGATGCAACCAGCTAAATGATTTACTTAGCCTGGTGGCTGATCTGAAGGAAGAAGTGGAGAGGCTGAGGAATATTAGAGAGTGTGAGCAGGAGACTGACCAGTGGTGCCAGTCCCTACCATCCCTGAGATCGAGGCAGCCAGCTGTGGCCCTGCATGAAGCATGTCGCCCCCTACCGCCTTGCAAACAGGTAACAGGGGGGAACCAGCAGGCAGGCAGTGTTCCTGCTGCAGTGATCCCCCTGTCCTCTCCCCCACCTAAGGTCCCCTAGGGCCTCTCTAGAAAGGTAGTGTGCCAGAAAGTCCAGCTGAAGTGCCTTTACACTAAAGCACGCAGCATGGGAAATAAGCAGGAGGAACTGGAAACCGTGATGTGCTTGGAAAATTATGATCTGGTTGCTATCACGGAAATGTAGTGGGACAAATCCCACGATTGGAACACTCTGATTGAGGGCTACAGGCTCTTCAGAAGGGATAGACAGGGCAGGAAGGGAGGGGGAGTTGCCCTCTGTGTTAGGAAGTGGATAGATTGTGAAGAGCTGTGTCTGAGTAACAGTCACGACCAGGTTGAGAGCTTATGGGTTAAAGTCAGTTATTGGTCCGGTAAAGGAGATCTAGTGATTGGGGTCTGTTACAGGACACCTGATCAGGGGGAGCCTGTTGACGAGGCCTTCTTGCTCCAGCTGCGGGAGGTGAGCCTCACCTCTGTGCCTGGGAAGATCATGGAGCAGATCCTCCTAGAAGACATGTTAAGGCACATACGTGACAAGGAAGTGATCCGAGGCAGTCAGCATGGCTTCACCAAGGGCAGATCTTGCCTGACCAATCTGGTGGCCTTCTACGATGAAGTGACGGCATCGGTGAATGGGAAGAGGGTGATGGATGTCATCTACCTGGACTTCTCCAAAGCCTTTGACAGGGTCCCTCATCACATCCTTCTCTCCAAATTGGAGAGGTATGGATTTGAAGGATGGACTGTTCGGTGGGTTAAGAGCTGGTTGGCTGGTCGCAGCCAAAGGGTTGTGATAAATGGTTCTATGTCAGGGTGGAGGCCGGTCACGAGTGGTGTCCCCTAAGGCTCAGTCCTGGGACCGGTGCTCTTCAATGTCTTTATCAATGACATAGACGATGGAATCAAGTGTACCCTCAGCAAGTTTGCAGATGACACCAAGCTGAGTGGTGCAGTCGATACATTGGAAGGAAGGGAAGCCATCCAGAGGGACCTGGACAGGCTGGACAAGTGGGTCCACGAGAACCTAATGAGGTTCAACAAGGCCAAGTGCAGGGTGCTGCACTTGGGCCAGGGCAATCCCAGGTATTTATACAACCTGGGGGAAGAAGTACTTGAAAGCAGCCCTGCGGAGAGGGACTTGGGGGTCCTGGTGGACGAGAAGCTGGACATGAGACAGCAGTGTGCGCTGGCAGCCCGGAAGGCCAACTATGTTCTGGGCTGCATTAAAAGTGGAGTGGTCAGCAGGGAGAGGGAGATGGTGGTCCCCCTCTACTCGGCTCTTGTGAGGCCCCATCTGGAGTACTGTGTCCAGGCCTGGGGCCCCCAGCACAAGAAGGACGTGGAGCTCTTGGAATGAGTGCAGAGGAGGGCGACCAAGATGATCAGAGGGCTGGAGCACCTCTCCTATGAGCAAAGGTTGAGGGAACTGGGCTTGTTTAGTTTGGAGAAGAAAAGGCTCCGGGGAGACCTCATTGTGGCCTTCCAGTACTTGAAGGGAGTGTATAAACAGGAGGGGGATTGATTGTTCACGAGGGTGGATAGCGATAGGACAAGGGGGAATGGTTTTAAGTTGAGACAGGGGAGATTTAGGTTAGATATTAGGAGGAAGTTTTTCACAGAGGGTGGTGACGCACTGGAACAGGTTGCCCAAGGAGGTTGTGGATGCCCCGTCCCTGGAGGTGTTCAAGGCCAGACTGGACGTGGCTCTGGGCAGCCTGGTCTAGTGGTTGGCGGCCCTGCACTTGGCAGGGGGGTTGAGACTCGATGATCTTTGAGGTCCTTTTCAACCCAGGCCATTCTATGATTCTATGATTCTATGATTCCAACAGCTTTGCATCCTTTCTGTACTGGGGGCCCCAGGCTTGGACACAGTGTGAGAGGTAGATTGTGTTTTTGCAGTGGAAGTTTCCAGTGTTTCTGTATGTAGTGTAGGATAAGTTCTTTTTCACAAAGAATGCAGCTGAACCAAGTAAAGTTGTGAGTAGGGCATTCTGCCCTGGGTAGAATTGGCACAGGCATGAGGTGTGGTAAATATACAGGGTGGGGAGATCCTAGTACAGGACAAAATCAATGTGCTAACTTCTGGAAACATTGTCTTCCTATCTCCATGGAAATGTACAAAACATACCTAAAAACAATAGGCTGATAACAAACCTTGCATGAAAATGTATCATAGTAACAGCATTGGGAAGACTGTGAGCCTGAGACGCTCAACCAGTGAGTGCCAGGAGGGATATTACCTGTGTCGGACCCAGGGTATATAATGGAATGAATTTCACTGACTAGTTGTGCAGTTTCTCCCTTGCCAGTAGGGGGTGTGCGTCCATTACTGCGATAATGAATAAACTGCTGTTCTCACCATCTTGCTTGAATAGAAATCTTTGATTCTGAGCATTTCTCATAGCAGTACTCTGGATGGGGCCTCATGAGGGTAGAGGGGGACAATCACCTCCCTTGCTCGGTTGGTCACCCCTCCCTTGACTTAGCCCAGGATACAATCAGCCTTCCATGCTGCAAGAGCACACACTGGTATCCCATGTCCAGCTTTTCATTCACCAGGACTACAAGATCCTTCTTCACAGAGCTGCTCTCAGTGAGTTCTTCTCCCAGTCTGTATACCTAGTTGCGATTGCTGTTACCCAAGTGCAACACCACTTGACCTTTTTGCACCTCATTAAGTTCTCATGGACCCATTTTTCAGTTCTGTCCAGGTTCCTCTGGATGACATCCCTTCCTTCTGCCACATCAGCTGCATTGCTCAGCTTAGTGTCATCATCTAACTTGCTGAGGATACACTCAGTCTCATCATCTATACAGACCCCTGGGGAGCACAACTCACCACTGGCCTCCGCCTGGATGTAGAGCTGTTGACCACAACACTCTGGCTGTAAACATCCAACCAACTCTTTGTTCATTGAATTATCCAGCCTTGAAATCCATTT
The DNA here is from genome assembly GCF_002078875.1 of Numida meleagris. NCBI lineage: Eukaryota > Metazoa > Chordata > Aves > Galliformes > Numididae > Numida > Numida meleagris. The sequence continues at coordinate 149,419,019 of NC_034409.1, forward strand.
TTCTCCAGTTTAGATACACAAATGTGGTATGGGACCATGTCACAATCCTTCCACAAGTCCAGGTGAATGTGATTAGTTGTCCTTCATCTACTGATGCCATCACTCTAATGTAGAAGGCCACCAGATTGGCCAGTGTCAAGGAGTTATCTCTGGATCTATGTCTGTGACAGGGGGACAGCAGGCCCACAGGCCCACCGGGCCAGAAAAGAAAGAAAGGAGAAAAAAAAAAGTGTTGGTGGTTTACGGGCTGTCCCGGACCGATCCTGTGGCTAATGAGGCAGGGGACCTGCAAACCTACACCCTGGGAAAAATAAAGGGAAAAGTGGGAAGGGTAGGGGAATAGTAGACAGGTCTAAAACAAAACAGCAGCAACAGTCCAAGGAGGAACATTAATTTACTAAATATGATATCAGAATTGAGGCCAATAAATCAAAGTGAGAGAGAGAGAGTCCAAATCCGAAGTCTTATTCTGTAAGCTGCAGGGGGACCACATGCTTTTCTGTTGTGAATGAAGAAAGGAACTCCAGGTCTGTGAGGTGGCTTCACCAACCCCCTCCAGGTGCAAAGACCCCTGGAGAATGCAGCTCCTCCCCTCCCCTTTGGAGAACAAAGCACCCAGAAACCGCAGTCCACAGAACCAGAACATTAACTCTTTAACTGCCAGTGCTTTACATGATGTTGTGATGTGGAATACCAACAACAAAAAATCACAAAACCATGACAATCAGGTATAATCTTCCCTTGCTGAAACTGTGCTGGCTATCTCAGATCATATCCTGATCTCACATGTTCCTTAACATATCTTCCAGAAGGGCCTGGTCTCTGATCTTCCCAGGCACAGATGTGAGGCTCAATGGCCAGAAGTTCTCCCTGTCTCCGTTTCTCACTTCCTAAAAAATAAGAGTGTTGTTTCCATTTTTCCAGTCAATGGAGACTTTGCCTGACAGCCATGACTTTTCAAATATAATGGAGATGATCTTGACAACCACATCAGTTCCTTCAGGTCCCTGGAATGCATGTCTTTCATCCCCTTAAATTTGTATACATTCAGCCTCATGATGCTATCTCAGATTTGCTCTGCTCTTACAGTGGGAGGGACTGTGCTCCCCCATCCCATGCCTAGAGGCTCATGGACATGAGCCAGGTGGGAAGCCTGACTGCCAGTGAAGATCTAGGGAAACAATTCATTGAGTATCTGAGCCTTCTCAATGTCTGTTGAAGCCAGGTCTCCCTTTTTGTTTATCACAGGGGTTACACACTCCTTAGTCTGCCTCCTCTGAGGACTGTACGTATAGAATCTTTTCATGTTATTTTTCACATTCTTTGCCAAGTTTAGTTCCATCTGAGCCTTGGCTTTCCTGTTCCCATCTCTGCATGTCTGGTAGCATCCCTATATTCTTTCCAGGCCACAAGTTCTTGCTTCTACTGCCTGTACGTGTCCTTATCTCTCAGTTTGACCAGCTGGTCCTTGCTCAGCCATGCTGATTTCCTGCCTTCTCTCCATTTTCTATACTGGGCAATGAAGAGCTTTTTTTGTGCTCAGAAATGTGACCCTAAAGAGCTGCCAGCTCTGTACCATTCCTATGTCCATAAGAACAATTTCCCAGAGGATCTCTTCCAATAAATCCTTAAATATCTGGAAGTTCACTATCTTGAAGTTAAGAGTCCTGACTCCAGTCTTTGCCAGGCCTATGTTCCTCAAGATCATAAACTTGACCATGGCATGGTCACTACATCCCAGATTGCCTCCAGTCTTAACCTCTTAAATGATTTCTTTTGTATTGCTGAGTGCCAATCCAGTAATGCTTCACCTCTGGTTAGTCTGTCCAGTATCTGGACGAGGAATTTATTCTCAGTGGATTCCAGGAGTCTCCTGGATCTCTTGCAGCTTACTGTATTGGTTTACCAGCAGATATCCAGATGGTTAAAATCCCCCATCAGGATGAGAGCCTGTGAGTGTGACATCTCTTGTAGCTGAAGCAAGAAGGATTTGTCAACATACTCCTTTTGATCAGCTGGCATTTAGTAGATCCTGACCACCAGATGTTCTTTATTGGTCTCGTCCCTAATTTTAACCCACAAGCTCTCAACCTGGCCATGACTGTTTTCAGAGGCAGTACTTCACAATAAATCCACTTCTTAACATAGAGAGCAACTCCCCCACCCCTCCTACTTTCCCTATCCCTTCTAAAATGTTTATAGTTGCAGTGTGTTGTAATAGGCGGTTGCGAGGGTACGAGGTGTAACGAGAAAGGCCCCCTCCCCGAAGGAATAGGGACAAGTTGACCAAAGAATGTACCCGTGACGCAGGGAAAATGGCAAACTAAGATGATCCGATAAGCTACCTTTTGATATGTCAGTAGATGGAAAATACTGCTTCATGCTTCACTGCTACATGCCTCAACAAAAATATCCAATCAGCATTAAGGGAGTAAGCTTTAGATGGCAATAGTGGATAACAAGTATTATAAAAGTAGTGCTATACCTTTGAATAAAAAAAGCTTTTCTTGCTGCTATTGTGTGTGTGTCTGTGTGTGTGTGTGAGTGTGTTTTCAAGTGGTGCCAAAACCCGGGAACGTGTATGTGTGTTTTCAAGTGGTGCCGAAACCCGGGAACGTGTGTATGTGTTTTTCAAGTGGTGCCGAAACCCGGGAACGTGTATGTGTGTTTTTCAGCAGTGTAAAGGCAATATCCTCTCAGGGTGTGAAGACATGTGTGTAAAGCTATTTTAAGTGTAACTGAAAGAGAAATGAATGCAAATAAAAATAATTCTATGGAAAACAAGGTCCACCATGTGCCAAGCCTGGGAGAGGCTGTACAAGGGCTGCTCCTAATTTTGCTCTGCCTTCTATTTTATTCTGTTTGCCCACAATGTCAGAGTCAGATGTTGGTGATATGACAGTAGATGCTGAACCTTCCCGCCAGTATTCCATTACATTTTGTTGCTGCACAACAGACAGCAGCAGTGGGGCAGTCTGATAAATTGGAGTCTGAAATAGAAGTGTGCATGAAGCAAAGGTGTGTCACTGAATTCCTCTGTGTGGAAAAAATTGTATCAATTGATATTCACCAATACTTGCTGAACATTTATGGAGACCAAATAGCAGCTATGAGCACGGTCAGGCAGTGAGCGGTGCATTTCAGTAGTTGTGACAGCAAAGGTGGGTCACTTCCTCTGCTGCAGACTTTTATGGCAGCAGCATGCAGGCTCTTGTTCATCAGTGGAAAAAATGCATAGCTAATGGTGGTGACTATGTATTGTAGGTGAGAATTTTCTGTATCAAATAGTGTCATTGTGCTTTTCTATTTGTTGTAGCTTACAAGGAAATAAATAAGAGGCATTACATTCAGAGTGACCTATGTGCATTTGTGTTCTTTGCTCTAGGATGATGTAGATTGTCCTGAATACTCTGTGAACAAGACAGTTTCTTGCTCAAAAAACTTCAGTTTCTTTTACTTCAACAAAAGCAATTTGCTGCAATTGAACAATCCTGATAATGTTTGAAGTGTATAGATCATTTATGGTGATGATATCTTTCATCACTTTCAGAAATATCTTGATTACAACAGGACTAGCAAAAAGCAAAATCTAAATCTTAGTGGGAAAAAAAAAAGACGTAATTTCACTTTCAAATTATTTTCCTTGAAAGAAATGAAAAAGAGCAAAAGAACCTGTCTAAACTGTCCAAACTAATATAAGCAACTTTTCTGTTTTGCTACATCTGTCTTTCAGGACAGTCAGTGAACAGCAGCAATATCTATTTGAAAGGTCTTCATGCCTCTGACAGTAATGTCACTTACACGACTAGAAAGAAATGCTTAGGCTCAGATTCAGAATTTTTCCTAATTATTATCAGTTTGCCAGCCCAAAGATTTTTGATAGATATCTGTAATATTTCTGAGAATAACTCTTCAGATCTTCAGTATACAGAGCATACCTTAACTATACATTTTTTGTTTGGACACACAAAGTGTAAATTGTTTCAACACAGGTCAAAAACTTCAGCTAAACAATTAAGGGAATAAGTGTAAAAATGAACATACCTTTTTTGTTGTCCTCCAGATTCAACTAAGAATCTCTTAGTTACTTATTATTATTACAAATAATGTTACTTTTCTGAACATTTTGAGTAGATTTTGTCTCTTCTTTCTAGCATCTCTATAAAATGTTTTCGATCACTTAATCTCTATCAAATGTATCAATGTATTTATTAGCCAATATCAAAAAGCATGACCAAAGTCGTGCAGTTCTACATAATGGAGTATAAGACGAAAAAAGAAAAGAATTATTGATCAGATTTCTGAGGAAAAAAAAACAACTAAAACAAACAAACCCAAACATCAAATTTAAGAGGGTAGATGATCTGACATTTTCTGAATAATTTGCTCTTTTACGGATCAATATATTACAATATATATATATATATGTAAATTACTACCAAGACCAGAAAATTTGGAAAATTAACTACAATGTCATAAAGTATAACTTTTCTCAAAGTTACAATTCCTGTAGATTAGCTAGATTACAGCTAAATTAAGGTGGCTAAGAACCAGGATACTCCTCAAGCAGAAGTTATCATACCAGAATCTGGGTCTGCAGTCACTTCAAGAATGGTATGATCTAGGCCTTTCAACATAATCAGTGATACTCAGAATCTAAATATATCTGCCTACAACATAATGCTTCCTTTTAAGCTGGGAGCTCAATACAGTTGCTCAGTTTAAATGTGTACCACCATTTGGAATGCCCCATGCTATCCAAAGTATTCACACAGGGATGATAATTATTACATGAGACCTTTTTTTTTTTTTTTTTTTTTTTTTTTTTTCAGACTAATAACTAGAGGTCAGGGCAGCTCTCCCACCCTACCTTCAGAATCACAAAATATTTATGCGTTGGCAATTGAATCAAGTTACTTATCAATCATCACGGTTTGAAGAATTAATCACACAACATCCCCCCCTCCTCTCAGGAGAAAGGGAGGGGAAGGAAGAGGAAAAAAATCTATTGAGATAGGAGAAACTAATTTACTAAAAGGAATGTGAGATAATACAGAATAATTAAGAATAATAAATCAAACAATCTGAAAATAAACCAGAGGAGAGAGACAGTCCAAGTCTTTATCGGCAGGCCCTCACCAGCTGGCCTCCTGGAAAAGATGAGAGAATTTCCTCCTCTCCTGGAACTGGAAGATCACGTTTCCCAGAGCCAGAACTCATGTGAAATAGCTGAGTCTGCTAGAAGCACAGCATGCAGGAAACACACTCAGCTCTGTTGTTAAGCACAAGACAGCTTGCCGCATGATGCCATGATATGGAATACTGATACAATCAGGACATCAATATAGCAAATGATGTGCAAAATATGGATTTTCATCCATCCAAATATGGATCTCTAACCTAGGGCAAACTGAAAAATTGTTCAGGCTTGTATGAATGTTCTCATTGTATCTCCTTGACTTTTTAAGAACTTAGGTATGAATTTTATGTAAAAACCTAAATGCAGACATTTAAACGAAAATGTAACCATATGGAACTGAATACTACTTTTTATGGAAATTATGAAAGGAAGAGGGAAAACAGCCTGAGAGAGAGATCTTAGGATGTGGAGACCTTGTGTGTTTAGCTCTTCAGTCTGACAAGGGAAGAACTAAAGCAATTATTCCAAGTTCTCATTGATGTTTTATTGAATTTGATTTTCTTACAGAATTCAAGCTGTGAATTTAGGCACACCTTTCAAAATAGTTTCTTGAGAAGTTCTGTGATGGTAAATCTAATTGAATATTTTCTGCATTGCAAAACCTAGGACATTTTCACTATTCTTTCGCTTTACTTTCTCAACTCCATGCTTCTGCAAATGCACTGATTTTACAGATGATGTAACTGTTGGAATTATACTGTAAACTAATTCAGTGAAATAGTATACATTAAAAATTGAGAAATGATACATATTTTCATTTCTAGATCAGAAAATGAGCTCAAGACTATATTATCGGTCAGATTGTTCTGATGATTGTTATTTTGTCTCAGTTATCTCTGCAGTACAATGGGAACTACTAGTACAAAATGCTCTCCCTATAGTGATTTAGTTAAGCAGGCAGCAAGTAAAAGAACACATGTTGATCCAAAACTGTACACATTGCTAATTAATTTTCAGGGAGAGGAAGCAAGTATGTGAATAGATCCTGTGAGAAATGTTCATGTTCAGTATTCCAGGCTCATGTGGAATTTGCTATGAATCACAATTTATTTCATGCTTTTGCAATAGCGAGCAACCATGAGAAAAGGCACATTGGATAGGAACGATGGAACAGTTCATATTTCCTGCTTCCTGACTCGAATTCTCTCCTCTGTTTCCTCATTGGTTGAGTACTCCAGGGTTCACAGCCTATTCGAAGCTCCTAATTCCCTTAGCATATGTTCCACCTCTGTTTACTGCATGGTTAACCCCTATCTGTTCTCCTCCTAATCTTGTTAGATTTACTTATTATCGCATGTTGGGATAACCTCTCATAGTTAACCTTCCCCTCTGGCTATCATTCAAACCACAGAACCAGTTTGTATGAGTATATCTCCAAATGTTATTCAAAAATGCAGGTCTTCTATTCTGCAAGCTGGAATTTACCTTGTATCAGAGCTTCATGGCACTTCTTTGGACCTCTTTGGAGTCATAACATCTAATTGTTATGCAAAAACAACATTTATTTCCCCATACTTCTTTTTTTTTTTTAATGTTTAACCTAAATCTAGACAACCCCATCAATGTTTCTTATTGAAGTTAATCATGTTTATGGGCTAGAGTTTTAAATCTAAATGGGCAAGTCAGACACTGATCATACATAAATATTTAAGTAGTACAATGCAGTGATAAATGGAGAAATACTATGAATGTTATAAGCACAGTGGTAAGAAAAGTGAAAGAAACAACAACATTGTGAAGAGTGACTGGAGGAGACAAGAAGACATAAAAAAGCATATAGTGAAACTGAGGTGGAGATATTGCAGAATAGATAGAGGAGCAAAGCACTGCATATCATTGCTCAGGGATGTCCCTATCAGATGTAAGCTGGCAAGCTCCTCCCTGTCACTCTTCCTATTTAGTCCAACGGAGAATCCTGCATTGCCCAGCTATCCATCTTTCAAATGACGTCCACACACTACAAAGTACTCTTGCATACTCTGCCTGCTTCATCTGTACTATCACACAAATGACCTTCAACAAACCTTGGGGAGAAATCATCTCATCCTACTTTCACCTTCATCCTACAGTCATCTTCTCAGGACTGTTTTGGCTTCTGTTGGTGATTCAGTCACAAGTAAACACAGAAGATCTCACAGTCATCCTGTAAGAAAAGCTTAACATAGATTCTTCTAGACTTAACTACATTGTTGTCATCTTGGTGTGGAGATCATTTTAATATGTGATGAAAAGGAAAAGCGACAACTGTGGTGCCACACGACTGAAGTCATGTATGGAAGCTGGCAATATTGTCTAAATAAACATACTTATTCTGGCTCATTTTATAAATGTTTAATTAGAAAATGCAGAAAGGATTCAACTCATATGGTCTAATACTACAGGTACTTAAAATACTGTCTTATGCATCTTCAAAAAGTGATTCAAGACTTTACTGATGAGCTTTGACCTTAATCAGTTAGTGTGACCTTTGTAACAACTGGGCTGGATTGATTTTGTACTTTGTGTGCACACAGAGTGGTTACCTACCGCTTTTTTATTCTTATGATACAGACGTATAAAGTTGAAATTCGTAATAAGTTTTTAATGCTTCAGGTAATATTAAAAGGATCCTGAATATACTGAAGAGTTTATTAACTATGTCTGATTCTGAACTATTTCATTCTATCCTTTCCTTCAACCATATTAAATCCTATTTGCTGTTAATACATTGTTAAAAGCACTGTGGAAAATAAGAGGTAGGCTGTTCTTGTAAGGATTACTTTCAATAAAAGGGCAATTGTGGACTTTTTCTATATGAATTTTTGGTAATTAATATCCATGGCATGAAATAGATCAAACAAAATGCCGTATTCATAAAGGCAATAGTAAATAGCAGGCATTAGCAGGTATTAACTCAAAGAAAAGAACTTTGGGATAGGAGAGGAGAAAAAAAGTGCTTGGTTTCCTTCTACTTTGTAATCCTGAATCTTTAATTCAGACACAAGATATAATTACTTGCACAAGATGGAAGAAAAGGTAGCCAAAGAACCTCCTATGTAACCTGAATGTGTTAGGGTTGATCATAATAGAAATTCCCATGAACCTCTTGTTGATCCTTTCTCTATTCTGCAAGGTGAGGGGGAGGGAGAGGGGAGGAGGAAGGATACATGACTGTGGCTCACCCATCTCTCAACGAGGATGCTACTCTGAGTCAATTATGTGTGCTTTAGTTATCATTAGTAAAAACTAAAACATTGTAAACTTGCACCCACTATACTCCTGAAGGTTTTAGAAACTCTACAGGTCTCCTTATGTAGAGGTGAATTTGTAAGTCAACATTGTACGTCATAAACAATAAATGCAAACTTTTCCATACAGTTACCTACCCTAAAGCAAAAGATAGAGACATCTTTGAGCTTTCTATCTGACGTTTTAATCTGTGTTTGTCTTAACATTCAAAATCCTACTCCTACTGCTATTATACAGACACCTCTGCAGCTCTTACTCATCATCAGAAGACGTGAGCTGAAGATCTGTAAGGGGAGTTTTCTCTAGCCTTAACATTCCCAGTGTGCCAATTACTAACTACTTTCATGGTTTTGTGTTTGCCAAATAGACATGCCAGCTCGTAATACTTTTCATTTCCAGTCTTCTGCTGTCATGTTTTTGTTTTAATGCATTCACCTTTTCAAATAAGCTGCAAGCAGCACATTCAGAGTACTGGGAAGAATAAGCAAACTTTAGAATAATTGCATTTTCTATGACAGGCTTTGATGTCTTCTGTATTCACACCTATCCATAATGAACACATCTAGATAATGACTATCAAAATAAGACTTATTCTTTCTTCTACTCTTCATATTCTTTTTGTTAGTACGAAGCTATATACATATATTTACATTATTTTTCAGCTATGCAAAGTAAGCAGAAATTAAGAAAAGCATGGAAAAGCGTTTTTTAACTTGAATTGAAATTTTCAAAAAGTAATAGAGCACGTAAATAATAAGTCAATATTATGAAAGAATTAAGAGAACTGCACACCATTAAAACCTAAAACAAGTACCAGATCAAGAAATAGCAGATAAATACTGATAATAGATTTTTTTGTTAGATATTGCAATAACTCAAAAATTCTGCAATTAGAGTCAAATAGTCAGTACAACAGTCCAACATTTTATATTTCTGTAGAGAATTTCTCCATTTTAATTTGCAAAAATACACTATTAGCTTTCACTAGATATGGATTAAATATTTACTTTATAGATCTCTACATGCCTTTCACCTGCCCCCCAAATAAACTTCTCAACTCTGTACCATGTGGTGTACCTTTAAAGAATCTGTATGTTAGGAAGCAACATGAAGGATATTGGTAGAACAGCAGTGAAAACAAAACAAAGCAAAACAAAGTGAAGCAAACAAACACAAAAAGCAACAAAATCAAACCTCCTTTCTACTGTGAGAACATAGTGTCCTTGCTAAGTACAACTGAATATCTAAACGGATATAACTGATTTGACAGTGTTAATACTTGTAGATATCTACAAATCCTTCTGGACCTATTTTGCTGCTTAAATGTAGGTTACCTAGCATCTGTTAAGAGACATTTAACTAGTTATCCTAGTCTCCTCCCCTCTTCTTCAAAGGGGTTTACCTATCAGATTTTCTGAAGATTGCAATGTCCATTAAAGTTGCTTACATGGAAGCAACTGAATTGAGCCTTCTTGATAAGGTAACCCCAGATATGCGTACAAACCAGGAGAACTCTTTAAGAATATCTCTGCTGAGAAGGATTTAGGAGTCCTGGTTGATGAAAAACTTTTCATGAGCCAGAAGAGTGTGTTTGTAGCCCGGAAGGCCAATGGTCTCCTCGGTTCCATCCAAAGAGGGGTGGCCAGCAGGGCAAGGGAGATGAATGTTCCCTTCCACTCTGCCCTTGTGAGGCAGCAGTTGGAGTACTGCATTCAAGTCTGGGGCCCCTAACACGGGAAAGATGTGAAGCTGTTGGAGAGGGTCCAGAGGATGGCCATAGAGATAACCCAAGGGTTGGAGCATCTCTCCTATGAAGACAGGCCAAAGAAACTGGGCTTGTTCAAGCTGGGAAAGAGAAGGCTGCAGGGAGACCTCATTGTGGCCTTCCAATATCTAAAGGAAGTTTATAAACATGAGGGAAAACAATTTTTTTATATGTGTAGATAGTGATAGGAAAAGGGGGAATGGTTTTAAACTAAAGGAAGGGAGATTTAGATTAGAGGGGGAAAGTTTTTTACTGAGAGTAGTGAGATGCTGCACCAGGTTGCCCAGAGAGGTTGTGGATGTCCCATCCCTGGAGGTGTTCAAGGCCAGGTTGGATGGGGCTCTGAACAATTTGATCTAGTACTTGATCTAGTGGCTTGCAAATATGCCTGTGGCAGGGAGGTTGGAACCTGATGAACCTTGAGGTCCCTTCCAACCCAAGCCATTCTATGATAATATGTAGTTAATCCCAGGGGCATCTATTTCTCTTTGAGGCCAGGACTGACAGTTCCCCATTGGAAATGAAAGAAATCAGGACATACAAATTTCTCTCCAGTACCTTTGTCAAATAACTCCGAAAAGATAAATGTAAAGAGGAAATAATAAATACAAAATGTATTTTAAGAGATACAAATAGTTTTGCATAAAATGTATAGGTACACTTAAAAAAATTGTTACTTATAAAAATGTATGAAAGTAATATAAAAAGGAAATACAAATGAAATAAATAGTTATGTATCCTTTATTAAAAAATAAAAAAAAATATTTTAAAAGCTCAGCTACATCCTTAACAAAGTAAATGCATGTTGGTGGATGCTTGCAAGCACAGAAAATTTAATCTACTTTCAGCACAAATAGTGTTTATTATATACTTTTTCTAAATGCGTACTTAGATAAATGATGTGTCATAAATATGAGTAAAGCACAAAATCAATTGGGTGTACTCTATCTTGATGGAGGTCACTTCTAAGACTTCCCAGAAAAAAAATCAGTTCTCCTATTGTGCTGGTAGAAAAGAAGTGACTACTGTGGTGAGGAACTTAGGGAGACTTTAAAGGAAAATCTTTGTGCCACAGTATATTTATAATTTATATTCACAGATGGCAAGATATGTAGTGTGACAAGTAGAAATAATCACTCTGTCATATTGCCTAAACCTATTCTCATAGATATGATGTTCAAAATATATTTTTCAGCACTGCAAGAATACAAAGGCATATTCTTTCATTTATTTATTTTTTAAACTACTTGCTCTTGAAGGTAAACTTTCCATCTGGTTTGCATTACATATTCATCTTGCATTGGGAACTGAACTTTCCTGTCTGATTCCCCTTCTCAAGTCAGAGATTTATTATTCAAAGAAATTCTTGTTTTTCAGACCTATAAATATTGTTCTGTCTTAGATTGCTCCACCAGCGGCTGTCATTCACTAACAGAAAAGAGACCTCTCCTTCAGAGTGGTGACCTTTGTACTTGAAAATGCTAAGAACATGTTCATTACTACTGCAAGGCCCTTGCAAGACACGAACAGAAAATGCCTTGCATTCCATAATTTTCCTTTAATACAAAGGCAGTGACTTTTTAAAAGCTTCTCCATACTGTTACTTTCAGAATCTATGTTATATCTCCATTATTTCTTTTTCTGAAAGTTGTAACAGTGCCTGATTTTTCTCATTTTTTTCCCCCAAATCTTATTTCTCACCAATTCAGTTGCTTCCAATCATACCACAACTGCTATAATAATGGTAAGAAATCTTATAATCAATTTGAGACATATTAGTCCTCTTCTGTCTATTTAGGAAGACGAAGAGACGTCCAATATTAAGTGGAGTAGCTATTATCCAACATGATATAACAGAACACAGAGAGAACAAAAAAATTTCAGATTTACCAGAGAGTCAAAAGTTTAGCAAAGTATTCAAATTTAATCTATATTACTCTGATAATTCTGAAATTAGTTGATTTTAGATGACGATAAATTAGGTCAAAGTTGAAATTGTAGGGAAAAAATGTTGAATTATTAGCATAAATTATACATATTTGCAACGATAGGCCCACCTAAATATTTGCAATTGTGCAAATGATTACATTAAGTTTAATGAAAAATGAATAAACAGCTTTTCAAGATGATCAGACAAAGATCAAATCTTCTATGGAGTTATGTAAAAATGGCTACAGAATTCAATAAATATTCCCAGTTGTTATAACATTTATAGATGTGCAACATGAAAAGGTTTACTTTTTAGATACTGTATAGAAACAGCAAAATATTATCCCGGCATTTAATATCTAACTAATCAAAAGATGAAATAAATCGGCATGTGTAGATAGAAAGATTAACACAATGGTTTACATACATAAACCGAAGTAGTCTCCTAAGATCCCCACATTTCAAACATGAATATTTACGCTAAGACAAAGTATTTCTTGTTTACGTTACTGTTTGTTATTTATATTACACGTTCACTCAGTAAAATACTACTGATTACTACTGAATCATGCTAGTGGACATTGTTCTAATAAACCGTCCTCGTTCATCCATCTCTCATTCAAATCTAGTGAGGATAAGAAACCAGTAAAGAGCCTTTAAGTACTGAAAAGTAGTTCTATGTACATACTGTTTTGTGCTTTTATGATTTTGTTACCACTATTCCACATAACATCATGTAGTGCACTGGGAGTTAAAGAGTTAATGCTCCAGATCCATGGATTGTTGATAGTTCCGAGTATAACTTTATCAGAAGACAGGAAGAACTACATATCCCAGAAGACTTCACTGTTCCATTTTCTGTTTAGAGGGAAAGATAAAACTGCTCAGAAGTCACAGTATTGCCCCTTCTTTACTGCTTGTCACTGCGGTGTGTGCTCCCTAGCTGTCTCACCTTCAGCATTAGAGTAAGGCTTTTGGTTTTGGACACTCTCTCTTGCATTTTATTTGATTTATTAGCTTCAATTCCAATTATATTGTATTATATTGTATTATCTTGTATTCCACTATCATATTTAATAAATTAGTTTTCTCCAATTAGCAGATTACATATTAATTTTAACCTTTTCATGATAGTTTTGTAAAGAAAATTCTATTTTTTTACTAATGTTTTTCACATTTTGTGAAATTTCAAGATTCAACAGCTAGTGCTATTATTAGCTTCTTATGATTTGTGACAGTAATACAATCTAAACTGATAATTACAAGCTCCTCGCCCTTCCACTTGCGTGATCTTCCTTATTTGTAAATAGCTCTGTTGCTAATTTCGTTGTTTTAATAAATTCTTAATGATGTGCTATATAAATCTCTTTTAAATTATGCCATTTCACTGCATAAAAATCACATTTTCCATTATTGTTAATTTTATTTAAAGAAAAGCATGATTTTTTTTCCCTATTGAATTAATGGCATTTGTTATATTAAGACAATATTTCATTTAAATTATCTTTAGCCTCACAAGTCTGGGAAATATATATATAAAAAGAATTATTTTCTATATAGTTTCTTGGGTTAGTTTCTCATTTAAAATTACCCATTTTTCAAAAAAGCAAAAAGGGATTAATAGAATCTTTAACACTGGAAAACAAAGAAATAGACAAACAAAAAGGCAACAACAGCATTTAATTATGTATGATACAACACACAAAGATGCTAATAGTTCTGAGTAAAAAAATAATACTAAGGGTGTGTCACAGAAGGCTTAGTAGTTCCAAGTTCATCCAGTTGTGTGGGAACAAAGAAAGAAATTACAATATCTCAACATAGCATCTGAAAATACATTATAATGGGAGAAACAGTGAATTAATAGAATACTTTAATAGGGGAGGTTCTGTGGGATCTGTGGAGATCAAGTCTGTAGAAACACCTTTGAAAACATACTAGTAGTGACAATGGCACATTTTGTTATTTGTCAAGAAAAAAGGAAGGAAGCATCCAGATCTATAGGAGGATGAAGAAGGAATGAGAAATTAATAATAATGTGAGACCTGGGAGATCTGAGCTCCTCAGTCTAGATGCACACTCCCGTTTCATCTGAGCTAGTTATATCCAAGCTCACAGAATGAGCTGAATGGGCACCCTCTTCTACCTTTCTCCCCACCATGTCATGTTTTTGAAAAATTTAGGAGTGATCTACCTGCTGTTCTGTAAGGGAGTCATAAAGAGCTGAGGGAATGGGAGTTCCAAGAGAGATGCATAGTCAAATAATACTGACACTAGGGAAAGAATGTACTTCCAATCAGATTCCCACAAGGAAAGCTTACTGAACTCATGGAAGAGATTTCTAGCATGAATGTCAGCATGAGTCGTTCTAATGTTCCTGTCTTTTTGCTTCCTGAAATAGGTATTAAATAAATAATTTTCTTCACAGGATGCCTACAAGTATTGATGTAGCTGCCAGGTTGAAAAAGATGAGTGCGCAGTTTGAGTCACTGAGCTCCAACAGTGATCTTTGCTGCTGCAAACACACATGCAATACAGGTCGTACAGAACTATTTCATGAGAATTTCCACCAAGAGGAGCAGACAAGTTCAGGAAACGTTTATACATTTTGTGTTCCCTCGTGGAGAAAATTCTTTCTATCTTCTCTGCATCATCAAAAGGTTTCAGAAAACTTGGACTGGATACACAAGGCTACAGGTCAAGTAGTGAAAGTATAAAATAGCAAGCATGAGCTTACTGCAAGTACAGAAATATGCCAACAGCTTTAGATTTCTGTAGAGGATTTAATTTCTATCAGCATCCACTGAGCCAAACTGCACAATGAGCTTGGCAAATATGCTGACTTTTGAGAGGCAGGGAAAGAGAAGGCATCTGATGTAATGTTCAAATATTTATTTGTAGTTTTGATCCACTTGTTTCTTTTCTGAAATATACTGATGTTATGTGTCCTGTTGTAGAGGGATGAAGATAAAACAATGTTTTTATTACAGGTAAAACCGATGTGTAATAGAAGCTTCTCTGTGATAACAGTATCTTTTGGTCTAAAGGTTACGTAGAAGCTCTGCTTTGAATGATTGATGTTTGCTAGTAAAAAGAAAAATACCACAAGTTACAATGGGCATAGTTGCCTAGAATCTGCTGGACATTATAAAACATACTGATACAAGACTATCTAAACACGCAGATGACAATTTATTACATATGTGACCATCTACATGCACAAAAATGTTTAATGAAGGGAGAAAGGGAGACAGGTGCCCATATTTCACTCTTTCCTTTAAAGGAGATGAAGTGTATATATATTTATGAATGTATATATTTATGAGTATATATTATATATATATATATTTATGTGTATATATTTATGAATTCTATTGAAAGATGAGTACCTTTTTGTATAAAGCTGAATAATTAGAACACAAAACCAGTAAGTAGGAAGCTATGTGGGCTGCTCCAAAAGCAATGTCTCTTATTTCATCATGTTGGCCCACGAAGTCAGGGGTGGATGTTAGTGGTATGGCAGTAGGTGTTGAATCTTCTCACCAATATTCCATTACATTTTGTTGCTGTGCAACAGATGGCAGCAGAGGGAAAGTTTGATAAAATGGTGTCTTGTAGGAAAACACTCAGGCACAGGTTACCCGCCAGTTGGCAAAGGGAAAACAAACCCCCGCCCGCCAGCATGGGGAAGCAGCAACTCAGTGTGAGTTCAAACAGCTTCATTTATTAGGGTAACAGCCCTCCCTTATATAGCATACTTGTTTACAAGATAGGTGCCCCACAAATCTCAGGAGTGTCTCAAAACAATATCATTTCCCAGACTATTTTTCAGCACAGCACACGTTGTTAACTAGAAAGCACTACAAGCACTGCATTCCACACATACACAGCTTACTTTTTATCTAAGGTCATATCGTAAATCTTTGAGAAAAGTCAGCTACGTGCTACCAGGCATGCAATGTTCCCAACAGTGTCTGACATGGAATTGCATATGAAGAAAAGGTGTGTCATTGAATTTCTCCATGTGGAATAAATTGCATCTGTTGGCATTCATTAATACTTGCTGAACGTTTATGAAGACCAAATAGTGGATGATAGCATAATGAGACTGTGGGTGGTGCATTTTAGCAGTGATGACAGCAACAGTGGGTCACTTTGGCTGGTGCAGATTTTTATGACTGCAGCATGCAGACTCTTGCTCATCACTGGCAAAAATGCAAAGCCAATGGTGGTGACCATGTTGAACAATAGTGCCTTGTAGCTGAGAATTTGCTCTATCAAACAGTATTATCATGTTCTTTGTATCTGCTGTAGTTTCCATGGAAATAGAGAGGAGGTATTTCTTTCGGAACAACCTATGTATATCTCCTTGATTCCCTGTGTCTGTGCAGTTTCCATTGAAAATATATTACTCAGTTTCATCCAAGCTGCTATAACTTGTGCAATAGGTCTTCCCATTTCTGAAATAAGTTCTGCAATTACTAGACTATGCTTTTGAATTGACGGTGACTGAATTCCTCTGCCCCTACAAGTTTTCATTTTCTAAGGAATTCAGAGCAGAAGGGAACCTGAAAGCATGGCCAAGGAGACTCAAATCAGAAGCCAACCATTCTAATTGTTCCCATACACCATCAGATCAGCAGAGGTCTTTGCATGCAGGCACAGTTATATATATTATAACTTCAGTGGAGAAAGATTAGACCCTAAAGGAGATAGATGGAAGTTCTATTTATTTCTCTAAATCTTTCTGTCTGTCTCATCTCTGATCTTCTGTGTGGGTAGTTTGTATTGTGTTTTGTGGTTCAAAGTCTAATAATTCTGTGGAATGTTTGAAGAGTTAAGTGTACCAAACTGTATTCTTCTGGATATTTTTCATTGACATGTATTTCCTATATATCAAATCATTTTACAGAAACATCAGAGCATTTCTTTACTTGTATAATTTAGTATATTATAGTATGGTAGAGTAGATAAACTTCAAAAATGTGTTTTCCTAAGTGGCAGGTTATATATGTTATCTCAATTTCTCAAATTAAAAAATATATATCTATAATTGTATTCATACTGTTTAATATTTTCTGAAGGTCTAAATCTATTCTTAATATTATTGGACTGCTATTCACAACTTTTCTAGCTGCTTTATGATTTTGTACTACTTGTTACTGAAATCCCTACTTCTCACTGTCATGTAAATTCTTAGATCTTTTCATCCCAAGTAACCTGAAAATATGCTATCTTTGGTACTTTTTTTTCCTATTCCTAGGTCAAAGCTGAGACTGGGGTAAAACTTAACCTTGTGAGGTAGATGATTTACACTGGAGAACAACAGGAGTAAAACTATTTTGGATTTTGAAATCAGTGAAATATAAAAAAAAAATTATGTTAGAAAGATGGACAGATTCTAGATCTGCCTTAAAAGCCTTCATGTGATTATGTTGAGTAGACTTTAGTTGTATTACAGCACGTTGTCAAAATGAAGAAATAAAAAAGGCAGGAAAAAAGCCATTGTTATGTGAAAGAGGGTTCATTATGTCACCACCCTAGACTATCCTGTTTATACTTGCATTCAGCTTCATCTCAGATGTCTGTTCCCAAAATCTGTAGTGAATCTTAGGGGTCTTCCTGTTAACAATTTGCTTCTCGGTAGGTTAGAAAATGCTTGTCTCTCACAGGAGTCTATTATGTGCTTTGTCTGATCACATGGATACAGACATTTCCCAAATACAGGCAGTCACCATTTACTGATGAGAGATGAGCACTGATACTATGGTTGCCATCGTATAAATACTAAACATGAAACAGTATGATCTTCATCACAATAACCACATTGAATAGCTCAGGCTAATAAGATCATATTTCCCAGAAGGCCTTTGATTTTCAATGTCAGATGCCTGTCATGACCAGACAGGTTTGCAAAAGCTGTATTTTCTTCTGACTTTTGCAAACCCATCCAGGTCCTGGATTTTTTCCACTTCACAAATTTGCCAGCCAGTGGAACAGATGGAACATGCAAGAAACAGGCTCTTTTCTGAGCTGGGAGGTGACAGTGTAAGGTGACAAGGCTAGTCAATTTATCTGCACATCCTAGGTTATATATAGCAAAGGAAAACCCTTTGCAGACTCACATCACATTATGTACAATGAAACAGTAAGCAGTTATACATAGTGAACAGTGAAAGGAAATGTGGTTTATGAAGGAGATAAGAGGAAAAATGAAATCTTGAAGTTTGCATTTAGATCATTTAACACAGATCAATTTTCCAAAGTTTCCTTTTGCTTTCCTGCCGTTTACTTTCTGGGGCTACAAATTAACACCCTCTCTGCTTTATATCATGCCACTTTTGATGTATTGTTACTTAATTACTGTTACTTAAATATCATTACAATTATCCCTCACCAATTTTTGCTCTTCAGCTGATCTCTAGCCTCTGTCTGATCCTATAGTTTCTTCCAAATAAAAAATTCTATCCTGTGACAAGACAGGAAATATAATAACATCATAAACTTAAGTCCAAAAGGAACCATCAGATCATCCGATCTGGCTTTCTGCAAAGCAGATGTTATTTCATGGTATTGGGTTTGTCCCCTGTGGATATTAGCTCAGTTTCCTCTGTCTTCAACCATAATACTTCATGACTCAATTATACATTTTTTATAAGCTTTACCTTATGTACAATCTTCAAATAAACTATAGTTTTTCACTTATGTTATCCATAGAAGAGTAGATGTGAAAATGAAGTATTTTTATTGTGTTAATTTAACTGCAGATGTTTTGAAGATTCTTTTAATGTACACTTCCTTACAACATCTAAAAGACAAAATCCCAATCAATAGAGTCTGTCCTTGGGTGTTAGTCATAAAGGGCATACTGAGAAATAAGCAAAAAACTGTCTACAGTTTTAAAGCTGGGAAGAATAAAAACAGCTAATCACTTCCCTTTCTTTCTTTCTTTCTTTCTTTTTTTTTTTTTTAGTCCACCCACACAAGTTCTAAAGACAGATATGAAATTCAACTATAATATAAAATGCCCATAAGCTTTCAAAATGAGTTTAAAAAACAAGTGAGCACAGTTAGGAAGTTTCTTTGTAAGATTTCTGTCTCTTTTATTGCTATAGTTCCATTACTCAAACATTCAATTCATTGAATTTATTTGAATGATTTGAATGCATACTTATGAAGGAAAAATATGATTTTGAAATTTTCAATTAACTCTTTTAGAGTTCTTTCTAGCAGCATATTAATTAAGGTAGTGATAACATGATGTATGTTTCATAGCCTCTCCTCTCCTCTCCTCTCCTCTCCTCTCCTCTCC
>NC_034409.1:149438555-149512481 GCF_002078875.1 Numida meleagris
CTCTCCTCTCCTCTCCTCTCCTCTCCTCTCCTCTCGACACAGAAAAGGTGAAAAATGTGAAGGAAAAAAAAAGAAAACAAGGTAGAACACAATGCAATAATATATTTGTTCTGATTTTTTTAAAAAATTCATGTATTATCTAGATTTTTGATTTTAGTAGACAAAATAAGCTACTTCTTGTTGTCTTTAAAAAATAAATGGATAACTGTTTGCTGATAATTGACTTGATAGGCTCAACTCATTTTTACTAGATAAATACACATAAGTATGCTTGAAAGAGATGAGAGAATAATACTTACACAATAGCTTCAGAAAAATACATCTCCTTTAAAGTGGACCTAAAGTGAAAATGTTATACAAATATAAGTGAAAAGCAAATGAAAGAGACCTTCATATTACAAAGAATAAGGCACCTGTGATTCTTTAAACAATCCAGTATTAGTACAGAATATAATACTAGACGTTATAGTCCAGAAGCTAACTCTAGCCATCTAACAAAGATGCAAAAACAATGGGAGGTTACTTCTCCTCAGGTAATGGCTGTACATGTAGTCATTCCACTATGAGGGATGACTTGATATGAAGATACGCACTGCTACTGATATTCATTCTCCAACTTTTGTATCATTTGTGAGAAGAGATTTTTATCCTGAGTATATGATGCTGTACAGCTCCTAGTTCAGGAAATTCCTACTGAAACCAGATTCTGTTATTCTACAGCTTCATTACTGCACTGTTATTGATAAATATCAAGCCTTGGGTGTGGTAAACTTTCACTGCTATATTCCTGGCTGGGCACTGCACACATAATGCCAATACCACATTTAACACTACTGTGGAATATATTAGCAGGTTTGATATGTACTTTATCATTAGGATGCAGTCTTCAAAGTCATACATAAACTTAAGCTTGAACAAGTTCATGACACACTCATTGCCATGGCTGACAGTTTTTATGTCTTCGATGGCCTATTAAACAGGCAGACGATGGCTTGTCTATATATGCTGCTGAATATATATATATTATAAATATATTTGTCTAACTCTTTATATATATTTTCATCTTCTATTATAATCTCCCTATTATTATAGATAAAATAATATATATAAAAGATTAGATAAATATTGAATCACATCTTATTTACCTTTCTGTCGTTGTAGCCTTCAATATAGTCTGTTAAGGGTTGCTCACACTTCCTGCTTCACTTCATATTTTCAATGCCTTGTTTGCACTGACCTCACAGGTTTTATTTAAAGTAAACAATGATGGTGCCTTGAGGCAAGTCCTTACATCTTGAGGTGAAGCTACTGAATTTCTTTTACTTTTGAAAACAGTGCATTATTTGTATTTCTGCTGATTTTCTATAAGAATCGTAAGAATAATTTTTGCATGTTACAGCATATGCTTATTTTCTGAACTTCATGCCCTTTGGTGATGCTGGTGTCTGGTGAGGAGATGTCCTGAATTTCCTAGAAGCTGAGAATATCTTGTAGGGTAAGAAATAGACTGCTACAGATCTGGAAGATAAAGATGGATCTGGGAAGTAGAGCCGAGCTTAAGGGTCGAGAAGGGAGGAGGGAAAGAGAGAGCAGTAGATGAAAGTGACCTTTCACATTTTGCAAATGAAGGTGACTTTTCATGTTTTGTAAATAGAGGGAGGCTTATTGTTACTGATATCACATGTCGAAATTGATGCACCCTTATAATAACAGTGATCAGGTCAGGATTGATCTCGTAAGTCATAAGAAAATAGCTCTGAAGATCATTTGATATATCTCTGTTGGGATCATAAGGTGTAGTCTTAGAAAGAATTACCAGCTGACTCCATTGAAAGGACAATGGTGCTATCACTTTCCTCCTATGATTTTTTTTTTTCATGGAATTCATCATTTTATTTCTCTCTCATTCTTCATTTTTTAACAACATAAACAGCATAAACATGAGGGTTTTGTGGGAGGGACTAACCAGTAAAGCTTAGTAGACATATAGGGGACATGTATGGGATTTTTTTAAGTGAATAGACCACTCACACTAACAAAATTGAACACAAAATCTGAACTAGTTTTCCTAGGACATATATTTCTGAGCTTTTGCTTTGTTTTCTTCTCAATATTTATTTATCCTTTCATAAGGCAAAAAGTTCTAAAAACATGTAAAGCCACCTACTTCTACTTTATGTAGAATTTTGTAGGAATATTACATTACCAGTCCTTGATAACTGAGAAAGTCTTCTGTGTTCTTAGTTAAACTCAATACAGTTGAAATACTCTGGTGAGCACTAAAAGCAAGTGCAGGGTTTTTGTTTTTTTTTTAAATTTTCATGGTATATTAGACACCTTTGAAAGGTTAATTTGAAAGTGGCAGCCTTCAGAATGGTTCCAGGAACATTTCTAGATCCCCATGTCATAATTACTCAGCTAGAAATCAAAAGATGTTTGCTTCCAAACTCTTAAACATCTTGCAGAGGCATTAGCTATTTTGAGTCAATTAGTGGTTGATTACTTTCAAATGAGTAAATAAATAATAAGAAAAAATAATCAAGTAATAGGTATTCTTAATCTGGCATTTCATTAACTGAATACTTCATCCTTTGACATTGTTAGACAAGCTTAAGACAGCTTTCTGAAAGCTAACAATTGTATTCTCCATCATAAAATTTTCCAATCATTGCTTTTATGCTTGCTTAATATTTTTATAATTCAGCATTGCACTCTTAATTACAAGTAATATCAAAGCAATCAAAATGTAGTAGGAGACAGAACTGTACCAAATAATCTGATTACAGATAGAGCACATTATTTTAAAGTGATGAAAGTGACAGGAATCACACTGTGAAGCTGTCACACTCATTTTATTAGAAAGAAATGTTAAGATTGGATTCAACTTCATACCAACAAATTACATAAATCTGATGCACAACCAGATTGGATTCTAGAATAAAAGCTCACTTTGTTACTCATTTCCTTTGTTACATCTTGAAAATGATAGGATTTTTTTTTTTTAATTTTTTGTAATTGAAAATACTTAGAAATAAAACACCTGCTCTCAAACTATTAAATAAAGACTTACAGAACATTACTATATCACTATACATCTTTATGGTAAACATGTTTATACTACTATTACCAGACTTGCTTTCTTTTCCCTCTTCCCATAGCTCAAATTTATATCTAGCTATATCTAGCTATGTCTATCATCTTTATCTACACATTGGAAAAAGTGCACAGAAGAGCAGCAAAGACTATCAAGGATGGTGACAAAAATTAAATAAGATAGATGAGTAATGGAAGAAAAAATTGACAACTTTGAAACTTTGAATGGCATAAAGAAGACAGTTGTTTACTGTCGTCTTTCAAAATACAAATTAGGAAACACTGAATGAAACCAACAGATGGTAGTTTCAGAATAAGCATACGGAGGTGGCTCTTTATAAAATGCGTACTTTAATTGCATAACTTCTTGCCACAGCATACTGATGAATTTAAAAAGCTTAACAGACATTCAAGAGATGATAGACAAGTCTGGGTAAAAGAAATCCATCAAGAAGCCCTAAATCCTTAGGATGATTAATTTGACAGGTTTTTCATATGCAGATTGTTGCAGGCTGGGAAATTATATATGAGAAGTATCATCAAGATCTTACCCTACCCGACATGTATGTTCCTATACGCTCCTATTTTTCTGCTGCTGTGCCCTTTTGGAGATGGTCCCTTGAGATAGATGGGCCTTTGGACTGATCTGTTATGTCCACACTTGCACTATGGTATTTTGTTCTTTTATGCGTTTGTACTTAGACATTGAATAATTTGTTCCACTGCCAGAGAAAAGACTGCAGTAATCACAGGGAACCTAAAAAGGAAGTACCACAGCTTTGATGTCTCGCTTTCAGCCATTTTCAGAAGGTGGTTTCAAATTTTTAAAACTTTCTGGAAATTAAATTAATGGTTTGAATTTAATTTACAAGTTTATAATTTAAATTCAAGATTTCAGTTGTTTACACTTGCCTCAAGATCTCTAATAATAATAAAATTATAACATCTAAATATGAATAATAATAAATAATAAACAATAAAATTAAGAAAAATAATTTTAAAATACAAAAAACAATTGTAGAATCATACACTCCTTGGAGTTGGAAGGGACAATTAAAAGTCAGCTAGTCCAATTCTCCTGCAATGAACAGGGACATCTGCAGCTAAATGAGGTTGCCCAGGGCTTGATCTAGCCTCACCTTGAATGTCTCTGGGGACAAAACATTAACCACATCTCTAGGCAACTTGTTCCAGTGCCTCATCACTCTCATTGTAAAAGACTTTTTCCTTATGTTCAACCTAAATCTACCTTCTTTAAACTTGAAGCCATTTTCCATTGTTCTGTCACCACAGATCCTTCCAAAGAGTCTGTCCCTTTCTTTCTGGTAGCTCCCCTTTTGATATAGAAAGTCTGCTATCAGGTCACCTTGGAGCCTTTTCTTCTCCAGGAACAGTCCCACCTCTTTCAGTCTGTCCTTGTAGGAGAGGTGTTCTGTTCTGTGGATCATTTTGTGGCCCCCCTCTGAACATACTCCAATGGGTCTATGGCTCTCCTGTACTGGATTCCACATCTGGATGCAGTACTCCAGGTGAGGCCTCACTAGCACAGAGTAAAGAGGCAGGATCACCACCCTCAACCTGCTGGCCATGCCTCTTTTGATGCAGCCCAGGATATGGTTGGCACTGTGGGATGCAAGGGCACATTGCTAGCTCACGTCCAGCTTCCCATCCACCAGTACCCCCAGGTCCGTTTTGGCAGGGCCAAAATCCTTCATTCTCCAGTTTGTATTGGTAATGGGGGGGTTGCCTTGACTCAGGTGCAAGACCTTGCATTTGGATTTGTTGAATCTCATGAGGTTCACCTGGCCCCTGATCAATCCTATCCAGGTCCCTCTGGATGGCATACCATCCCTCAGGTCTGTCAACCACACCCCTCAGCTCGGTGCCATCAGCAAACTTGCTGAGGGTGCACTCAACCCCACTATCAATGTCACTGATGAAGATATTAAAGAGAATTGGTCCAAGCACTGACCCCTGGGGGACACCACTTGTCACTGATCTCCATTCAGATATTGAGCCAATAATATTTCACTTTATTTTTCCTAAACACTTCTGAGCTAGAAATCATTAAATCCATCTTGTAGCTGAGGAAAAGGATTGACAGAAATATTGGCTTGCAATTGACCACACATGAAATATAGCAAAATTCAGAAATGGAAAAGTCTGAGCATGTCTACTTCTTTATTTTTAGTAATAAACATAATAGTAATAAGAACAACAGCAAACAGAAAAAAACTAAACTTTTAATAAAGGATCAAAAATACTGTCTGTAGACAATATGCAGACCTCCCTTATAGTGTAGATTTTGTAGTGATAATATTGTAACAATTTTAAATACCTAAAAATACTTAAATGTGTAGCAATAACTGTGCAATAAATTATATTTTATTGCTATTGTTGAAAGTATTTTATAACAGAAAAGAGCAAATGTGAATGTTTTACAATAAATGTTTATTTCTCCAGCATTTCAAAAAAATCTGCTCAGATATTATTATGGGTATATAAAAGCACTAGTTGAAGTTTTTTGGCGCACTTTTATATATAAGCTGGTATATGAAAGTAGAATCTTCTTAATCTCCTTCTGTATCCCCAGAATGGTCAGAAAGTTTAATCAGTATTTCAGTGACATCCTTGACCTCAACTGTCATACTAGGGGTTATTTTAGACCATGGGGATAATTTTATTTTAATAGCTTTCTAGATATTTTTATTATTTATGTTCATTAAAGAACTCCTAAGGTAAATTTGTAATGATCATAAAATGACCAGGTTGGAAGAGACCTCAAAGATCACCTAGTTCCAATCCCCCTGCTGTAGACAAGGGGATTAGATCCATTAGATTAAGCTTCCCAAGGCCCCATACAACCTGGCTTGAACACCTACAGGGATAGGGCCTCCACAACTTCTCTGTGCAACCTGTGCCAGTGCTTCACCACCTTCTGATAAAGCATACATTTTTTTCCTAATACCTAACACACACTTCCTTTCTTTTAGTTTGAAGATAGTCTCCCTTTTCCTATCACTATCAGAAGGTGCAAAGTTGGTCACCCGCCTTGTAAGCTCCCTTCAAATAATGTAAGGTCACAATGTCATCTCCCTGAAACCTCTTCTCTACACAAGCCCAACTCCCTCAGCACCTGGAGAGGTGCTCCAGCCCTCTGTTCATCCTTGTGGCCTTCCTCTGGGTCCTCTCCAACTGCTTCACATCCTTCCTGTGTTGGAGGCCATAGGCCTGGATGCAATACTCCAGATGGGGTCTCACAAGGGCAGAGTAGAGGGGGACAATCATCACTTTTGCCATGCTGGCTGCTCCTCTTTTGATGTGGCCCAGCATACTGTTGACCCTTTGTTCTACAAGCACACACTGTTAGCTCACGTCAGGCTTTTCATCCACCAGAATCCCAAGTCTTTCTCCACAGCGCTGCTCTCAATGAATTTTTCTTCTAGGCTGTACACATATCTGGAATTGCCCCCAAGTCAGGATTCTTGAACGAACTTAAATTGTATTGAAGTTAGGTAGATAATATAAAGCAGTTTTTGCATTACAAATTGAAACATTTACATATTAGTTGTCTACCTTAGGAAAAGATTCATTTAATTGTAG
Organism: Numida meleagris; assembly: GCF_002078875.1. Taxonomy (NCBI): domain Eukaryota; kingdom Metazoa; phylum Chordata; class Aves; order Galliformes; family Numididae; genus Numida; species Numida meleagris. The sequence continues at coordinate 149,445,252 of NC_034409.1, forward strand.
ATTTAATGACTTATCTCCGTCGATTATTGAGGATAGTGAAAAGAGAGGACATGAAAAGAAGTAATTCTTGCTAGAGAAGTATAGAAAGATTGATAAGGAAGAGAGAAACTGACACTGTAGAAAAAGTTACATACATTAAAATGAGAAGGAGAAGAGATAAGAATGGACATATATTAAATGTGAAAAAATAAATAAATAACAGGACACATGAGAAATTACTCCAAGAGGAAATTCACGCAACATGTGAAATTCCCTGTCCTTATGCTGAATATTAGCAACTATGAAGCAAGTAAAATCACTAGTAATACTGTTAAGTGTGATTTTTGATGCAAGAACATGTCAGTAAACACAATAAATAAACAAACAAACAAACCAATCAACCTCCAAAACAACCAACCAGCCAAACAAACCTATGCTTTTTAAGAAAAATTTTAGAAAAAAATGTCTCTATACTCAAATAAATTTATAAAATTATGGAGAGAGGAGCTATTAAATGCAATCAGTTGCCAGACATAGAACACTGTATTAATTGCTTCTTTTTACCCCATAAATTTATCATCAAAACTGCAAGACATCTTACTTTTATTAAATGATTCAACTTTCAGATGAAGACAAATTATTGTATATCCAGTAGAGGCAGAGAATTGATTAAAAGTAAATAAAAGTTTTATGATGAAATATGCTAGGCTGACTTCAAAATAATTTGCATTTTTTTCAGCTTCATTCTTTGTAAGAGTGATCTTGTCTTTTCTGTCTTCAGAAATTGAAGGTTTAATAATGTTCAGTCATTCTGAAAGAATTTTGTTTAAATAAACTCACAATTATCTTTCACTTCAGAGATAACTGCAGATTACTACCATGTAACTTTCTACCTTCCTCTTGATATTGTATAGGAATAGAGAGGTTAACATTAGTTTTTCCTGTAACTTTGAAACTTGCTATCAATCATTTTGCAGACATGGAAGAAAAAAATAGAAAGTAATTTCAGAAATGTCTTGGATCTGAGATATCATTCTTTTTGTTTGTTCTCTGTATTAGGAATAATATTTCCATTTCTCATCTTGAAAATGAGATGAAATGCACAAGCAGTGATTTTGTGCATTACAGTAACTTAAAGGAAGGAAGTAGTATGTTTTGGGACAGGGTTGCTATTTTGAATCACCTTGGAAAACCGTAGGAATAGGGTAGCAATCTACTCATTAAGCTCATTAAGCTACATCAAATGTGAAATCCTGTGTGAGGCAAAATAATCTTATGCCTCTCTAGATAAAATGTTGCTTTATGGAAAACAACCTAGGATTCCTCATGTGCAAGAACAGGAAACAGCTCTTAACACATATTCAGTGTGTCTTGACAGTAGGCATTAACTAGGTTTAATGAGCAAAAGTGTATTTTGTCCTGTTTTGGACTTCTCCATACAAAGAAGGTATCAGTGAACAGTAGAGAGTTCAACTGAGGAACACCAAGGCAGTCAGGGGTCTGAAGCATAGGATGTACAGGGAAAATCTGAGAGAACTGGACTTGTCAAGACTGGAAAAGGGAAGGCAACAAATTAATATGGAGTGACATTTATCATATATAGCAAGAAGATAAGAGGAGGCAAACCAAAGTCACAAGAAAGATATTTCTACTGAAAAAAAAAAAAAAGTCCTAGTGAATAGAAAAAGACATTCTTCACAGTGAGAGGCCAAATACTAGGATGGCTTAATAAGCTCAGAGAATTTCTATTTTTGAAGATGTTCAGAACTTTCTTAGATAAGTTGCTCCTGCTTTGAGCAAGAGGTGTGACTAGGTGAACTATGGAAGTCCCTTTCAACATCTTTTTTTTTCTCTATGATTGTATGATTATTTCAATTGTTAGTCTTTCTTTTTCTTTTTTGTTCTTTATTAAATTAACCATTTTGAAAGTCTCATCTGTAGGCTCTGGCATGTATGTGTGTGTATTTATAATTGTTTATATACATGTATATTGTACATATATATATATAATTCATACAGGAAAATAAATTAATGTAATGGCACATAAATCTCACTAAGTCTTTTTCTCAAAATTAATTTTTAATGACTGAATCAAATGAGGAGCTTAAATTACTCATGAATTTGATTTACATGTTTAATTTTCACAAATTTCTTTCTGAATTTGTTATTAACACAAGTAAATAGAGAAAAGAATATGGAGAAGATAGCGATATATAGTAATAAAGAAACCGAAGTCATCCTCCCAAGAATGTGGGAATGAACAAACTCTTTACTGGCACATGTAAACTGAAAAATGATAATGACTTTCATGAATAACCAAAGCCAGGATAGGAGTTATTTTCCTCCAGATATGACATCTCAGTGCGGACTTATAGGACACAGTTAACTTCATCTAATTTGAGACATACAAATTCAGTCAGATGAAGCTCATTCTAAAGATGCTTATTTCATTTAATGCATTAAAAACTGAATTTAGCCACTTAGGTCAGGTGCAATCATAAGTCAACTATCAAATGTCTATCATCAAGTGAAATTCAGTTCATAGTGCGTAGTACTTTGCAAACTACCATAATGTGAATAACTTTGTATTAAAATAAAATGATCTCAATAGCTAAAACCAGCTACTGGGTTAAAAAAAACAAAACTAGCATTTGAAAAAATGCCACGTAAAGAATATTCATTTTAGGATTTTACACTTTTCTCTAAGACATTTAAGTGGTTCTTCAGAAACCATCTCTGATTTCACAATTATGTGAAAGTAGAGTTGTAAGGTTAGAAGAGCAATAAAGAGAGCGTGAGAATCTGGTTGCTGCTTGAAACAAAGGATTTGGTATTATCACTTCATTACCTTTCTATTTGATCATTGTTTGGCTTCATTTTCATCTTTTCATATCAGTCTATGCTATTGTTTTTCACAAAATATTGCATAAATGTAGAACGCTAACTAAAAAACTTTGTCTTCTGCAAAATGACAAAAGATTTTTGAGAGAAAGTACGAAATTGATTATGAGAATGATTTCAAATAATTGGGAAATTAGTAGAATGTAATATTTTTTAAAGAAGTCAGCTGTCTTAAGGAATATTGCTTTTCTGAAATTTCTGATAGCAATCTGGACTTTGTTTAATTTCATATAAAATCATAATGTCAGAAAGTTAATTTTATGCAAACATTTCACAATCTCTTTCATTAGACTGAGATTAAAAAAAAACTCAGTAAGTTTCAAAAGTTCATATGTTTGTTGTCATTCTTAGTTGTACTCGTTATATATGCATGTATTGTAGACCTCTTTAAGTATCTCCACCCTTTTTCTATATCATCATAAATCTTGCAGTTGGTCAAAACTATTAAAATACATATAGTCATACTTGACCACATAAAAATCAGAAGAATATGAATAAGTTGCTGTGGACTCACATAACTTTCAGAGGTAATTAAAATGATCATCCACCCCTAAAATCAATATAGTTCAATGATATGTCATTAACAAATACTTCTGAGGATCATGTCAGGTACACATCTTAAGAAAGCAGTAAAAAATCACTGCTATGCGACAATGAAATATAAAGTTATTAATTTGTCAGTGCTCTTGAAATGTAACAGAATTTACTACTTATTTTACCATGGAGCTGAAGAAAAAAAAATCTTATTGAAATTAAACCTTCTTGAAATAAGAAATAAGTGTCTGGGCTGACAACTTACATGCTGAATCTCTGGCTGATACTATTTCAAATTGTCATGTTATTATTAACCCCCGAGAAAAGCAGCTTCTGGTAGAAATTGAGAGTACCTGAGCACCTGAGCAATAGAACTGCTGACACCATTCTACAATAACAACATTTCTAACCATAACGTTAATTCAAACTGACCTCAGCTGCCACATAAGACAGTTGCTAAGGAGACCCATTCCTTGCAAAATCTTCTTTTGGACTTTTGGTAAAAGAATAAATATTCTTCAACTGTTTTAGTGATTCTTCCTGTTTTAGTGATCAGAAAGGCTTTTTAAGTTGTCCCTCCCTGAACTGTGTTCACTCCAATAGAAGTCTCTGAGAGAGACAGACAAAGAGAATGAGAAATAAGAGAATGAATTTTCAGACCATAGGTCATAAAATCAGTCATTTCTGGGACATTTTCATCTTAGAAACAAGACAATTCTGAAAATTTTCTTCAAGTCTTAGATAACCAGTTACATCTTTGTTTTGAGAGTGTTCTATAATAGTTAAAAAACATACATGTAGATGAATTTGAAATTTTTCCTGCAAGTTGGAGAGACCATAGTAGAAATCTAAATAAAAATTATGCGAACATCTGATTGTATTTTGTAAGTCATTTATCTTCAATGAACACAAAGAACTGCCTTGCACCTTCAAAATTCATTTTTTTTTAAATGTCATCTTTGTTATTTTGTCATTGATGAGAGGTGACTGCAGCATTTACAGAATCTTCCATAGTCAATTCTTATATGGTGAAGTGATATATCATGTAGGTCACTTTGAAAGTAATACCTCCTTTTTATTTCCATGGAAACTACAACAACTACAAAGAGCACAAGAACACTATTTGATAGAGCAAGTTCTCAGCTACAAAACACAATTTTTCAACATAGGCACCACTATTAGACAATTTGTATAGATGAGATGACCTAGATTCTTCATTTTGTTGTGTGACAGCTGTGCATGGCTGTCCAGAATGTGGCTGATCTTTCATTTTGCTGTTGTCACTGCTGATACGCACTACCCACCATTTGACTGTGCTAACATCCACTGTTTGGTCTCCATAAATGTTCAGCAAATGTTGATGAATGTAACAAATGTCAATGGATGTAATTTTTTTTCTTCATGGAGGAATTCAATGACACACCTTTGCTTCATAGGCACTTCCAAGTCAGATGCCACTTTGTCAGACAGCCTAGCAACAGAATTTAACAGAATATTGCTGGGAAGGTTCAACCTCTACTGCCATACAACTATCATTTTCCTCTAAATTTTTGGGCCAACAAAATAAAATAGGAGGCATTACTTATGAGGAAGCCCTCGTGCATTTTCTAAAGCAAATATTGAAATTTGACATGCTGTGGCATAAACACATTACTTTTTCATGGGTAAATTCTATTGTGCTTGGACTTGTATTTATACTTATAAAGATGTCTTCTAAGTTGTTTCTCTTGAATTGAGTTCAGCTCCTCAGCTGTATTGACTCTGCACCAAGACTGCACAAAGACTAGGAAACAGGAGGAGCTGGAAGCCACCGTGCTCCAGAAAACCATGAAGTAGTTGTCATCACTAAAATCTGGTGGGATGATTCCTATAACTGGAGTGTAGCTACTGATGGCTACAAGAGTCTATGTCCCTGAATATATTCTTATTTTTGAAATTAAGAATAAAAGCTGAAACAATTGTTGTGCTGTCTCCAGTAATGTATGTATATGTACTGAAACTGAACTTCCATCCAGAAATATTAGTAACTGCTTCCAATTTTAATATTTGTTCATGTGCTTCTGTTCAGAATCAGTATTAGGGGCCACAGGGGAAAAAAAAAAAAAAAAAAAGACAAGATCTTGCTTATCAAAAGTAATCAGGTAAATTTAAATGCTTGCACCTGTACTTATATGTTCATAAATTCATACTGTAAACACAAATGTTTAGTGATGCTGTTCACCTAAATTTTTAAATAAATAAGAATATCACAGGCTGACAAATGGAAAGTAAAATATTAGAATTAATGTTGATTCCTCATAGTGGAGTAACACTCAACCTATCACAGATCCTGTGATTATAAATTGACTGTACTTAATAGTTTAATTCTCTTTCTATTGTTTAAACCCAGTCCAAGCAAACTGATTACTGTCAGACAGATATTTCTGCCCTATATTTTGAAAACCTGGACATTCTCTGTCCTTTTCTTTCTATATCATTTGCAAAACTATATAAAAAAAGATCTAATTAAAAGTATTTAAGTGAATATCTACTTTCAGGGAAAAAGAAAGAGGAACTATTAAGGATAACACATTCTAGAATTGTGTAATAATATCATGAAGACAGGGGCAGATTTGGCCTCATGTCCATGTTCGAAATAAGTTTATCAGATAAATTTATTGGATGGTTCTATCTCTTCTATAAACTATCTCTAATAAAGAATACCTCTAGTGGGAAATGCTTTAAGTCTGACAAATTATCTTCTCAAATGCTTATTTTTACTATTTATTATTCCTATTAAACCTGTAGATACTCCCAAAATAAGATAAATTACCTCTTAAGAAAATATCTTTCAGCACCTATTGTAGATAGAAGCAAGAGAATGAAGTTACTTGATAAATGTATTATATCTACTGCTTCTTGAAATTTGAATTTTTGTCTCCTGTTACTAGTATTTCATAGCTGCCTCTTAATGGATCTTAATAGAAATCTACAAATCAAACCCCCAAAAAATCATATGTGCTCAAGATTAAAACAAACTCTGCATCTCTACAGAGGTGTGAGGTAGTGTTCTCTACCCATACTTCATTTCCTTTGTGAAAAAAAGTTAAGCCTCATTTTTTAGATCTTTTTTATTTTCTCCTAAAGCAAAATTGCAGGAAACAATTGCAATATGTAGAAATCCACTTATTATGCCATTTCTTATCCATGTTTGTACCAAAAAGTTGGAAGTTCTTATTTTTAAAATCAGAGTGTTGTTTGTGACTCTTGAACTGGATGTGGCTCAGGAACAACCCAAGTCTCAATCCCATACTTAGATTGTCTAATTTGACTAGCATTGGGACTTACTGACATAAACATGCTGAAGGAAAGCTGTTGAAGGGAATTAGTTTTCACGGCCTGGTAAGGCTGATGTTAAGTCACTGCCAGATAAAGTTGCATACTCAGTGAAACTCTCCATTCAATAAATACTTTCGTGTATACACGAAAAAAGAGAATCTACCTCCTGTGGAAGAAGGGACAAGCAACTCGGGGAGAGTACAAAGAGGTTGTCAGGATGTGCAAGGAGAAAATTAGAAAGGCAAAGGCCCAGCTCGAATTAAGCTTGGCTGCTGGGATTAAAGGGAACAAGAAACTCTTTTACAAATATATTAACAGTAAGAGAAGGACCAAGGAGAATCTCCATTCTTTACTAGATGCGGCAGGGAATGTGGCCACTGAGGACGATGAAAAGGCTGAGGTTCTCAATGCCTTTTTTACGTCTGTCTTTAAAAGCCAGACCAGTTGTCCTCAGAGCACTCTACTCTCTGACCTGGAAGTCTTGGATGGGGAGTGAAACAAACCCCCCACAATACAGGAGGAAACGGACAGAGACCTTCTACTCCACCTGGACTGCCACAAGTTCATGGGGCCGGATGAGATCCACCCAAGAGTACTGAGGGAGCTGGAGGAAGAGATAGCCAAGCCGCTTTCCATCATCTATCGGCGTTCCTGGTCAACTGGAGAGGTCCCAAAAGACTGGAGACTTGCCAATGTGACTCCCATCTACAAGAAGGGTCGTAAGGAGGATCCCAGGAACTACAGGCCTGTCAGCCTGAACTCGGTGCCGGGAAAGGTTATGGAGCAGACTGTCTTGAGGGAGATCACGCAGCATTTGCAGGACAACCAGGGGATCAGGCCCAGCCAGCGTGGGTTTGTGAAGGGCAGGTCCTGCTTGACCAACCTGATCACCTTCTATGATTCAGTGACCCGTCTAGTGGATGAGGGAAAGGCTGTTGATGTGGTCTACCTAGACTTCAGCAAAGCCCTTGACACTGTCTCCCACAGTATTCTCCTGGAGGCGCTGGCAGCCCGTGGCTTGGACAGGTACACCCTTTGCTGGGTAAGGAGCTGGCTGGAGGGCCGGGCCCAGAGAGTGGTGGTGAATGGAGTTAAATCCAGCTGGCAACCGGTCACAAGTGGTGTTCCCCAGGGGTCGGTGCTGGGTCCTGTCCTCTTCAATATCTTTACTGATGACCTGGATGAGGGCATTGAGAGCACCCTCAGTAAGTTTGCAGACGACACCAAGCTGGCAGGAAGTGTCGATCTGCCTGGGGGTAGAGAGGCCCTACGGAGAGTTCTGGACAGGCTGGATCTCTGGGCTGAAGCCAATGGGATGAGGTTCAGCAAGACCAAGTGCCGGGTCCTGCACTTTGGCCGCAACAACCCCAGGCAACGCTACAGGCTTGGGGCAGAGTGGCTGGAAGGTTGTGTGGAGGGAACGGACCTGGGGGTATTGGTCAATGCTCGGCTGAGCATGAGCCAGCATCCTGGCTTGTATCAGAAATAGTGTTGCCAGTAGGAGTAGGGAAGTCATTGTCCCTCTGTACTCAGCCCTGGTGAGGCCACACCTCGAGTACCGTGTCCAGTTTTGGGCCCCTCACTGCAAGAAAGACATTGAGGCCCTGGAGCGTCTTCAGAGGAGGGCGACAAAGCTGGAGAGGGGTCTGGAGCACAGGCCTTATGAGGAGCGGCTGAGGGAGCTGGGATTGTTCAGTCTGGAGAAGAGAAGGCTCAGGGGGGACCTTATCACTCTCTAGAACTACCTGAAGGGAGGTTGTAGTGAGCTGGGGGTCGGCCTCTTCTCTCTTGTAACTAGTGACAGGATGAGGGGGAATGGCTTCAAGTTGCTCCAGGGGAGATTTAGGCTGGACGTTAGGAAATACTACTTTTCTGAAAGAGTGGTCAGGCGCTGGAATGGGCTGCCCAGGGAGGTGGTGGAGTCACTGTCCCTGGAGGTGTTCAAGAAACATTTCGATATAGCATTGAGAGACATGGTTTATTGGGGTTACTGGTGTTAGGTGGATGGTTGGACTGGATGATCTTGTAGGTCTTTTCCAACCTAGCTAATTCTATGATTCTATGATTCTATATAGATAGATAGAAAGGAATAGATATGGAATCACTCCCTCCACAGTGAGGATAACCACACAATGGGTAGTTTTCTCAATAATAGCCCCCTCTTGTAGTCAGACAGAGTGATTCCAAAAAAAAAAAAAAAAAAATGTCAGGAAAGAAGATAACAATTCACAAAGGATTCATGAAGTTCAGTGCTTATATTCACTTTTCATCTCTTATTCATAAAACAGTAAATATACACAGGAAGTCATTCATACCTATCACCCATTCACTTTCTCTTTAGGTATGGACTCATGGCACTTATGCCATGGTGCTCAGTCACCTGCAGATTTGGAGCATCCCTTATGTGCATATTTAGCTATAAGCCTCTTGCTTCCGTGTAAAATAAAACTAAGTAAAAAAATAAATTAAACTGAAATAAAATAAAACTAACTTCAGATTTGTTATCTTTATTTTGTTAAAATAAAGCATTGCAAAACATAAAATAGCATCAATTTCCAATTGTACCCTTCATTAAGGTTAAAATATCTCATAAGACTATACATGATATTCAAAATACGTGGTTTGTAGCACAGGGACTGACTTAACTGAAACCCTATGATCATGAACACCAGTGCTTAAAATCATTACTAAGAATTTTTTTCCTGTTCAAAGGAACGCATAAGATTAAGAATATGTGGAATCAATAGAATATATATCTTCCACCACTAACAAAAACAAATGACCTTCTTAATTTGGAGTATCACAAAAAGTACTCATGGAATAGCAGTAGGTATTATAAATATGACACTCCAGAATATGTTACAGGATGGGAAATCAGCAGTTCTTAGTGTAAAATCATATAGTTACAAATTAAGTGAAATGACAAAAGCTAGTATAACGAAGTTCATGACTCTTAAGAATGAAATCTAACAGCTGAGATAGAGGTTTTTCTTTTGAGTTATGCAGTGCAGGACAAGATTGTCCAAATATATTATAGCTGACTATTTGAATGAGATTATTCCAGTCTAGACAAAAATATAATCAGGTAAATAGATTTGTTAGGTAATTTGAATCAGAGTATCTTTTACAAAATTTGGAAACAGGTCCTAATGGGATTTTTTCACGTGAAGCCAAGAAAAAGTAAAAGTGTGCATTTTGATAAAGGTTAGTCTGCAGACAAAAATCATGTATTCATCTCTTCCAATTAAATTTGAGTTTTGAAGTTTTAATATTCTTCTGAAAAGTGAGCAAAGTAACACAACAGTATTATCTAGCAATGCATATTCAGTAAATGTATAAGTAGAACATACACTATAAGGTCAACCTACCTTTAGATAAAGTAATTTGCAGCTTAAAAAGCTAGAATTATTAAAAGTTAGATGTAGTTAAGAGATCAACATTCAAATTCATTCACTATGAAAACATCTCTGTCAGAATAACAAATCACCACCTATCTCAACTTAAAATACCACGTGCCTAAATCATTTTTTTCCCAAAAGCTGATTGGTAAGCAAGTCTACTCCAATCCTCATGAAAGACCAATCGTGTTCAGGCATATTTAGGAAGAAATGTGCAAAGCAGAACTAATGCATGTGTTTCTGGGTATTCTAAACATCTTAAAGCTATGTCCCCAAACATCTTAAAGCTATTTCTGAAACTCTGAAAAAGACAGATATAAGGAATATAGTCATCTAATTGTGGAGTCACTTAACTGGTTGATCAAACTCAAATTCAGTTTGAGTTAACGGACATGTAGTATAGAGACTAAGATTAAGTATTTATTTATAATTGAACTCTCTTGTAGGGTGATAGTAATGAAAGACTTCAGGTTACTGTGAAAATGATTTAAATTATGGATTTAGATTGATTTTTTTGAGTGGTAGATAAAATATTTTTGACTTGCATGCAATGTTGAAGTTCCAATTTCTTCACCCTCTAAATGAAGAATAAGCAGAATAAATTTTTGACATTATTTGAAATACAAAAAATATCAAACTAGATAAATTCTAGATTTAAGCTATACTGTTGGAAAGATGAGGAGGGGATGTTTCTCTTTATGTGAACTAACAACTGGGTTAGCATTAGAAAGAAGACAGGTAAAGGTGACACTGTAGTGGGGATCTGCTACAGATCGCCTGAACTAATCATTGAATGAGACCCTTTGTAGACAGACAGGAGCAGCCTAATGTTCTCAGGCCATGGTCCTCATGGGAATCTTCAACTACTTCGTATCTGTTGGAGGGACAGCACAGAAGAGCATAAGGACTTCAGGAGTTTCATGGAATACACCGATGATAATTTCCTTCTTCAAGAGACAGAAGAACCAAAGATCATCTTCATGGCATTCTTCTGTACCTGCTCCAACAACTCCACATCCTTTCCACGCTGGGAGCCCCAGGCTTAGATGCATTACTCCAGAATGGCACCATCTCAAAAATCGGGAATAGTCAACTGTCAAGTATCTGTATTTTCTCTAGGGATTAATTATATGTAGTAAATCATTGCAAGGATGAAGTATAACAATACATCTGATCTCCTGTACCTCATTCACTACTGTGCACACATGTTGCAGCACAACAGTTAATAGACCCTAAAGAACTGGGATCCTGTCCCGGGGGGAGAGACACAATCACAGATGCTGTGGAGTCAACTCTCATTTACTGGAACTTTCGTGATGTCGTTTATACCCGTACACACACTGCGCATGCCCGATCGCACCCGAGTCACGTGCTCACTTACCCACCCCGCCTTTAACCCGCCTAGCACGAAGCATTACGTAAGCACGCGCCTTACTGTGGTGAAACCGAACACTGTTCCTTTTGTTCACAGTGCTGATCAGCACACATCCCCCTACCGCTTTTACCCAACTAATGCACACTAAATTTGCCAAGTTCCATTTTGATTTCTTTTGCTTATATTGGCCCATCCCTTTAAAAACTTGTTCATAATTATCTTAAAAATCAATAAATATTATAATTTTTATTATTGTACAACTGACATATATTTTGTATTATTCATGCTTTTTCTTTATAAACCTAACATTATCCTGTATATCTGCTAATGATATTGAGGAACAATTTGAAGAAGTAGTGAATTATCTTACTTATATTGAAAGAAGATTCAGAATTAAAATTCCTCATTTATTTGGAGAAATAGAGGAACTAAATCCTGATGACTTATGTAGTAAATTGTTTCTTAATATTTCTGAAATATATTTTATATTGTTTTGCCTTCTTCTTCCTTTCATGTTTAATTCACATAATATTCTGTGCATGAAAAAGGAAACATAATAAAGTTTCAGTTACATTCTGTAATTTGAGACATACTCCTTATATTTTCTTTTATTGTGAGACCTGGTTTGGAAAAAAACTACATGTTTCAATGAATCCTGAAGAAAGAGGAAAGAATCTTTGATTCTTGTGCATATGAAATACAAGAGAATCATATGGAAAATTCAGAAAAAAAGCTTATTATCTTTTAAGTTGAGATTTAGAAAGTTCAAATGAAAATTAACTAAACATTGATTTTAGCTGATTAATTCATAATTATGTTTGGGGTTTTTTGGTGGTTACACAGATAAATAAATGTTCAAAATACATTATTTTAAGATTACTATCTTTGCCTATGGTTCCCTGAATAAGTAGGTGAATATTAAAACAGTCTGATATTTAATGTGAAGTTTCCTAGATTATTTTTCTTCATTAATATTCTGCTGCATTAGCAACATTATAATTAAAATAATATAAAAAGGAATCGTATTTTTGTTTTCTAAAATTTTATTTAATCCCCACATTTTTGTTACATTTGTCTATTTCTGATCTTAGCTGTTCAATTTTCCATTGATAGTCAACAATTTTGATGCTTTTTAAAAGTATTATTAATCTTCTTCCTACTCAGCTATCTCAAAAGGCAGAAAGCACATAAGTAATTTACAGTGAAATTCATCTCATCTATTTTTTGCTGCTAATGAGATACTAGTCCAAGTGAAAGTTAATCATATGGATTCCCTTTATAGTTAATTAGAGAAATCCACAATTTCAAGTGCAGTCCTAAAATAGATGTGTAATGTAGATGCAATGAATCTTCCTTCATTTGTTTTCATTTGTTCGTTTACTTCCAATGATAAACAAGTCAAATTATTATAAGCATTTTAGAATATATCTATGTACTTGAAAAATAGTCTTTTTTAAAAGTCAGTAAAGAAATCGGTACTTCTAGAGACTGAGTTACCTGACCTATTTAAGACATTTACTTCAGGATAGAATAAAGTACCTGGAAATATCTTTTCCCCCTAATTAGCTGCAAATGGATCTTGAATAGTGTTAATTTATAGCTAAACAACCCTAAGATATCTTAAAGTATGTGATATACAAGTATTAGTATTTTATATGTGCTTACAGATAATTTATTTCTTTATTTTTATTTATTTAGACATGCATTTTGTCAATGAAATTTAAGTGTGGCAGTGTGTGGAAAAATAAAAATCATGGCCTGAGCAGGCAGCTGTAACTAAGCATCCTTGCTTTCTGTGAATGACCTTGCTTCTCCTTAGGCTTTATTGTCTTCTGCTATTTTATACATGGCCACAGTACTAAGGGATAGCATGGACATCTTACCGGCCAGCCAACACCAGTATCTGTTGGGGAAAATTCTGGAGCAGACACTATACCAGTCATCCATCTCTGGTAACATGAGTACTTTACTATTAAACTGATGAATATCAACTTGTCTCAGTGAACTTTCTCCAGGATTTGTAAATCTTATGCAGAAGTGCTCGCTCTTTTGCATAATCGGTAGTCAATGAGAAAAATTGTCCCTCATAATGGGACTGTAATAATTTGGACATCATTCGTAGAGTATTATCTCCTCATTTACTCAGTAGCGTATCCATTGATTCATCTTTACCTGGAAAAAATTAGAATCAAATAATTTAAATTTGAACACATGAAAAATATTTTTGTTTTCATTTAGTAAGGTAGTAGAGGTCTTTGCTTCACAGTATGTGATTTGTCTTTGCTCTTCTTTGTGTGATATTTTAACTTTAAACTTTTTCTAAGTCAGCAGCTCTTTTAAAAGTTCTCAGGTACAATACATTTATATTTAAATGGATATTTTTAATAAATCTAGTTCTCCAGAAGATAAGAACTTTCATAGCAATAATGTTTTATAAATAAAACAATATTGTGATAATTGTTATTACAAATGTTGTGTGTAGTTTGTTGGATAAATTACGTCAGTTGAATACAATATGTAATTTTTCTAATTCCACAATAGAAAAAATATACGATTACAATTAATATACATATACATATGCACAAGTTGAATCTCCATCAGCATCCACTTCATTACTTATTAGTCTTAGATTTTTTTTTTTTTAACTGCAGAGTTCAAAACAGTTTTTAAAGCATGTTATATTATCCACCTATTTACCAGAACAGAAAACAATTTCTAGAGGAGTAAATAGTACTATTTGTAGTACAAGATTTTATAATCATCTGGTAAACATGAAACAGAGTCAAGAAGTAGACATCCCAAATTCATTCCTATCTAATATTTCATCTGACAGACTGTAGACTACACTCTGGAAGTATTAAAAACAGAAACAAAAAAAAAATGGAACTAAACATTTAGATTTTCAAAAACATTTGTAAATGTTACGTAGACAATATTACATAGACAATTACAAAGTGTTTCCTTCGCATTTAGCTATCGATCATTTAAGCATGGTATACCATTGTTTTGTTCTGGACAGCAAAACAGAAATAAATACTGTACACCTCAAACTGAAATTTCTGCTTTGAGATAATATTAATTATATTATTTTGAACATCAAAAAATTTTATAATTAGCTGAGATACTTCAGATCTTTGGTCTACAATCTTTTTATGTTCATCATTTACATATGGAGTACAGAAAACAATAATGACAACTCATTTAAATTGCAAAATATGTATAAAGGTGTGTGTTTCCTGTTATTCTAATTTTTATATTGTCTGAACTCTTCTTTTTTTTTTTTTTTTTCTTGGCTCAAAGCTTGCTTTCTGTGGTATTTTCTGTGATAAGACTCTAGCTGACTTATCAAGGAGGTGAGTAGTGGGTGTCGCAGTGTGGCAACCAGCATCATCTTGTGGACATTTGAAAGCATTTCCTTCAGAGCTGTTTGCCTCAGGAAGAGAGTGCTCTGGAGTGTTTACTGGTGGAAGATCTGGCCTGTGACCAAATAACTCTAGCTTGGCATGGGAGACTGGGGAATGATACCATTGTACCCTGCGAAAAACAGGATGCAGGTGGGCACCTCCCTGCTCACCCTTATCTGCTGGCAAGGCCCAGAAGATGGGAACAAAGGAGTTTCTGCTGAGATCCCAAAGCCAGAACCTGCTACTCCAAAAAGAGCTGACTCAACCACTTTGGATTTGAGCTGTCACTCCAAAGAGAGCTGACTCGACCTCTTTGGACTTATTTATAAGTTCATACTGCTGTTGGAATTTGTTGTCAGCTGAAGCAGTTGTCAGCCAAACAACCACACCCGGTGACTACTGATGATCAACATCTGAACCATGAGCAAAGCTGGACCCATGGTGGTGACTGTCTCTCTTGCTTTCTACAAAGACTCCTTGCTTTTATTTCCTATCTCTTTTCTATCACCCGCCTTCCCTTCCCCATTTCCCTAAGCAACTAGGATTTTTAATAAACTAGTTGGGCTAACATTTGGCCCATTGTGTCTTAATCTCGCCGTCGGGTATGCATGTATTAAAAGAACCTCCTTTCCCTCCTATAAATTGGAGTGAGGCATATATGTACTTTAAATTTTACTGAGTCAATAAGTGATCATATTTATCTCAAGGAATGTATTTATTGACAATTAAAAACCACAATATATATATCAACATTATATGACAGTTTTGTAAGATGTTAAGTGGCTGACACATCAAGATTGTAGAGAAAATAAATTCTATTTGACCTCCTTAGCTCATAAAATACTATTAAATATATCCTTTTTACCATCCAGGATTCATTTGCCCAAACTAGATGTTCAAAAGTGTTTTAAATTTGAATTAATACTGTGCTTTTTAATTTTTTTTTGTTTCCTAATAATCCCTGTGTTTACATCTGGGTAGCCCTCCACATTCACACATCTATGCATTTTACATTTCTGCAGGTCTCTCTTGCCAGAGAATTGGGATATTTAATCTTTCCAGATTCTTCTATAAATAAGTTTCTATTTGCCTAAATCCAAATCTGCCCTCATCTGTAATGTTTTTTGTTTGTTTGTTTGTTTTTAACTTAAATTTTCACTTATCTTTTGATGCTAATAGGTTGGAATTGAATTGAACCTGCTGAATATCTTCAGCCTCCATTATGAAAATGTCATTTTCACACAGGCTTACCCCAAAATTTCAGCTAAGTGTTTTTTATTATTTTTTTTCCAAAGAAGTGAGAAATAGCGATAATGACTTTTTGATTCACGTGGACAGACAGAACAGGGACAAAACAGCGTAGTACTTCAGCATTAGAACAGAATGTTCTTCACATATATTTGAATAGCTAGTAAAGATGTGGACAGAGATCCAAACACAGTCATGAAAAATCTGTATAGGCCTAGGTATTACAGAGTAAAACCAAAGGAGAAACTGTTATTAATTTTCATATCTGATCCCATCAGATTGTTGAAAGAACTATAAACATGTTCTAGGAGAAAGACTGCCTTGACTCACAAGATTTCAATTCTTCAGCTTCTCAGATACTATAAACGAGGCCTTAGCAGATAAATTCTAATTCAATGTGGATACAAAACTGGTCACTACCACCTTTGGTACAGGCATATTGCGTCTCTGTTTTTCAAGCTGTACTTCAAACCTTTGTAAAAGCAGTTGTCAGTATTTACTACCACTTCTTTATTATAAACTTCTGGCAGTCTTTGATCTTGTGAAATTTAAAGGTATCCAGAGAGAGCACAGTGTGGGCTTTGTCATTTTATCTCAGACAAGATACTTAAAATTAGGCTGTGCAAATAAACTTTCCTCATGCCAGCTCTTTCAGGTCAGGACGGTATGTATTTCAACATTCAGAATACCCTTTCTGATGACCTGCTCTACAACAGCAATCAGAGAATCTTATCTATGAACTTTAAATCCAACTACTACTAGGTTTTCTAATAAATTGATAATATGTCTGCTGGGAAAAGTGCCTTCATGCACTCACATGATTAAAGTGAATACGAAAAACAATAGCTACAGGCACAGTGTTCAGGATCCACGTGACACCACTCTAGTAGAAACTACAGTAGACTGAAGTGTGGCGCGTGTCACAGCTAGTAAAGGCAGCTGTAGAAGATCCACATTAGAATTCATCATGTACAATAATCTTAGGAAAAAAACATACATGAGGTCTGTTTCTGGCAAGGTAGTCATGATATAATATATATAATTAAAATTAGACGTTATTAGAAAAGAAACATCTGGACTGGTAAACTTGAGAAGAGACAGTATATAACTGTTAATACATGTATATGACAGAAAGGATACTTATTACAGAAATGTAGAATGTTGTTTTCTGTGTCATATGCTCCAGGCTTCTAGATATCACCATCCTTAGAACTTACAAAAACAAAGGTTAATAAGCACCCACAAATTTACATTCCTAAATTCAGTTATGTATTTTCTGAAGATGAATTTCACTCTTTAAGAAAATTGAGACCAAGAATGCTGAAGTCTTTTACTTTGATTAAATGTTCTACGGATAACTGCAATACAAATAAGAATCCAAATTAGATTTAAGCTAAAAGAAAATACTTGAGATAATGTCATGATTGTATTAATCACTTCAAAGCTTGTAAAACAAAATATTATAGTGTTCAGAATGTTTATGCTTGCTACTGAAGAGATGTGAAGTCTGGAAACATTTCAAATGGAGTCTAATATGCCTGACAATTCATGACCTTTGAAATAACTGATTATTATAATAATTGTAATTATTATTTTTATGGATGAATATTTGAACAAAGTTCTTATCTGTCAGTTTAAGAGCAAACACAAAATATTGATGAATGATTTTAAAATTATTTTTGGTCATATATGTGGTCAAAAATCAGACAAATGTAATGATTAAGTAGAAATATGCCAGTTACTTTGAATGCATAGATATAACAGGTTCTTCATGTGAATTCTTCCTGAGAAGCAAGACGGAGGACAATTGAAAAGGAAGATATGTATAGGACTGGGTGAAGGAAAGTGTTCAGTTGCTATGGAGATAACATGTATATCCAGGCAAAGTGTCATTTAAGGAGATTATATTGAATGATTATGTAACATGCTTTTCAGCAAATATAAATATTCTTTGCAATTAGAAAATAAAATGATGGCACATAGCTTCAAAATGCTAAAGAAATCATGTTCTTTTTTTTTTCTCCCTCTTTCTTCAAAGTTTATTTGAGTTCCATTTACTAACACCTGAGTCCTCATGACGTTGAAAGGTCATGACAGCACTTCTACGTTTAATCTGACCTCCCTTGCTTTTGATCCTTCACTTAAGTATTGCATGCATTGTCCTGCTTGAGGGCAGAAAGAATAAACATATAAAAGCACAAGAAACGTGGTTGCCTTTATATACAAAAAATTGCTATGAAGATTAGATGTTAGGAAAATAGAATATGCAATTAAAATGATAACAATAATAAGAATAAAAAATCATACCAGAGAAAAGGAGAATGCAGTAAAATTAGGAAACCAGCCAACCAACCAACCAAAAACCAACCAAACAAAAAAAACACAACAGAGAAGATAAAGTGAAAACAAAATGATAAAACAGACTATCATGGCTGGAAATATTGAACAAGGAAATTATTGTTGAAAGAACAAAAACATATAATGAGCAGAAACCTGACAAAGAGAGTAAAAGATTTTGGAAGACAGTAAAGAGTACTTGGAATCGGTAGGTTAATTCAACAGGAAAGGAAATTATGAGGGCTGCTCTGATAGCAGTGCCTGCTATTTTATTATGTTGGCCCATGACATCAGAGGTGGATATTGGTGATATGACAGCAGAGATTGAACGTTCCCACAATGTTCTATTAAATGTTGTTGCCATACAACAAATAGCAGCAGAGGGGTAGTCTGACAAAATGGCATCTGATGTGGAAGTGCATATGAAGAAATGGTGTGTTATTGAATTCCTCCATGTGGAAAAAAAATACACTCACTGGCGTTCACTGATGCTTGCTAAACATTTATGGAGACCAAACAGTGGATGTGAGCACAGTGAGGCAGTGGGTGGTGTGTTTCAACGGTGGCAATAGCAACATGAAGATTAAGCCACATTGCAGACAGACATATACAGCTGTCACATTAAGAAATGAAGAGAGTATGGATCACAGAATTGCAGAATCAGAGAATTGCAGGGGTTGGAAAAGACACCAAGAGATAATCAAGTGCAACCCCTCTGCTAAAGCATCTTATCTGTGCAAATTGGCTGATTACTACCGGATGATTGTATATGGAGCTGAGTATCAACTTCAGTGTTCTGGAAACAATGGTGACAGTGTTGGAAAATTGCAAACTTTGCACCAGGTGGGTATCACAAATTCTCATATAGGAGCAGAAAGAACACTCCATGTAAGTTCGTCAGGAGCTGTTGAACCAATAGCAAGGTGAAGGTGACAGTTTCCTAGACTGCATCATTCCTGGTGACGAGATGTGATGTTACTACTAAGAGCCAGAGTCGAAATGGTAGTCAATGGAGCGGTGAAATGTGAATTCCCCATTGAATAAAAAGTTCAATATGCAGCTCTCGGGTGGATAAAATGATGTGCTCTGCTGTTTGGGACAGGAAAGGGGTTATCTTTCTGAATTTTCTGGAAATCAGACAGACGATCAACTCTGACCACTAACGTCTTGATGTGGCTTGAAATTCCAGAGTCAGGCTAGAGAAGAAGACAGTCTCACTCTTGCAACACAATAATGCCAGACCACATATCAGTTTGAAGACTATGGAGTACATTGCCAATCTTGTCTAGACAGTCTGATCACACAAAGTCTATAGCCTGAATGTGGTGCCTACTGACTTCCATCTATTCAGGCCAATGAAAAGTGAAATGTGTGGGCAACACTTTCTTAGTAACAACGCCATCAAAGCAGCTGTGAAACAGTGGGTCACCTCCACTGGTAATTTTTATATTCATGGCATGCAGGCTTTTATTCATTGCTGGCAAAAATGTGCAGCTAATAGAGGTTACTGTTGGAAAATGATGTCTTGCAGCTGAGAATTTGCTCTATCAAATAGTTATTGTGCTCTTTGTAGCTGTTGTATTTTCCATGGAGATAAACAGAAGGCTCTATTTTTGAAGTGACCTACGTAGAGCATTGTTAGTTTCTTTTCTCTCTCTCTTTTTTTTTTTTTTTTTGGTGGGGAGGAAAGGAAGATATTAAGAGATCAAAGAGGAATGATGTTAAAGAGATAGAGCATACTGAGGGGGCAGAAAGGCTGTTAGTAGAATGTAAAGCCTGGAACAGATTTTAAATGATATTGTGAAGGGAGTGACAGGATTTAAAACCAATGTGGATGTAGGTGAGGGAAGAACTGAAAGAAAATTGAAACTAAGTTTGGCAAGCCAAACCACAGGTACTGTCAATAATGAAGTAGGAACAGAACAGGCAGTGCTGAAGCAATTTTAAGTAAGCTATTTTTTTTTTGAGCTTTTTAGTGTGCATGTTTGATTTTCCTTCTATAAATTCAAACTCTTTTGCTTTAATATGTCAATTTAGAGGGCCAACTTTGTTAGATAACACTCATGTTGAGCAGTTCTTTCAGTTTAATTATTTGTTTGTTATTTAATATATTTAGTGCCCCCTTGCATGTGTTTACTGATTTATTTAGCTTTATTTAGGTAACTCAATAGCTCACTTATTTTAATATTAATAAATTTTGAAAACATTTTTAATCTACACAGAAAAATTACTTTAGAAAAAGGAATTATGACCTGTTGAGTTAATCAACCAATTTCTTCCGTGCTAGTTTACATACAACCCTGTCATTTGAATTGAATATTAATATTTAGTAGCAATTTTTCCCTGCTTTAATTGGCTTATTAATCAAAATAAGTAGTATGAATACTTTATGCATTCTTTTTTCTGGTCCATGCTCCGCATATATTGTGACAAAGGAGAAGAATAATTTACGTTACAGAAATACTTATTAAACTCTTTGGTATTTCTTCAAATCCTGCGTAGATACGCTCTTTTTAGATACTTGCGATTCTAAATGTTTATTTATTTTTAAATAGAACTAAGGAAAAAGGAAGCGACAAAATTACGCAAAGCCTATCTAAAAGGGCTTTATGAGGAGCGGCTGAGGGAGCTGGGATTGTTCAGTCTGGAGAAGAGGAGGCTCAGGGGAGACCTCATCGCTCTCTAGAACTACCTGAAGGGAGGTTGTAGTGAGCTGGGGGTCGGCCTCTTCTCTCTTGTAACTAGTGACAGGATGAGGGGGAATGGCCTCAAGCTGCACCAGGGGAGATTCAGGCTGGACATTAGGAAATACTACTTTTCTAAATGAGTGGTCAGGCGCTGGAATGGGCTAGGAAAGACCTACAAGATCATCCAGTCCAACCATCCACCTACCACCAATAACCCCAATAAACCATGTCTCTCAACATATCGAAATGTTTCTTGAACACCTCCAGGGATGGTGACTCCACCACCTCCCTGGGCAGCCCATTCCAGCGCCTGACCACTCTTTCAGAAAAGTAGTATTTCTTAACGTCCAGCCTAAATCTCCCCTGGCGCAACTTGAGGCCATTCCCCCTCATCCTGTCACGAGTTACAAGAGAGAAAAGGCCAATCCCCAGCTCACTACAACCTCCCTTCAGGTAGTTCTAGAGAGCGATGAGGTCTCCCCTGAGCCTTCTCTTCTCCAGACTGAACAATCCCAGCTCCCTCAGCCGCTCCTCATAAGGCCTGTGCTCCAGACCCCTCTCCAGCTTTGTCGCCCTCCTCTGAACACGCTCCAGGGCCTCAGTGACCTTCTTGCAGTGAGGTGCCCAAAACTGGACACAGTACTCGAGGTGTGGCCTCCCCAGTGCTGAGTACAGAGGGACAATGACTTCCCTACTCCTACTGGCAACACTATTTCTGATACAAGCCAGGATGCCATTGGCCTTCTTGGCCACCTGGGCACACTGCTGGCTCATGCTCAGCCAAGCGTCGACCAATACCCCCAGGTCCGTTTCCCCTACACAGTCTTCCAGCCACTTCACTCAGTTGCCTGCACAGGTAATGTCTACTCACGTGGGCAGCTGAATCAAGCATTAGGAACACAAAGCTTCTAAACTAGAATTAGAAAATCTGAAAACAGATCTACACTAGATATAATAGTTAGGAACTTACTACATAGGCGGCATACACAAATAACCATATTTGGAACATCAGTCCGCCTATGGTAAAGGTGTAAAATGCTGAATCATGTTCAGAAAACAAGTGTGGTTTTGTTTTTGTTTTTCTTTTTTTTTTTTCCCCACAGTTTTCTCTGATCAAAGGAATACTGGTCATGTAGATATAAAAGTAAAAATTTAAGAGCAAATAGACAATACAAAGACAAAACAGCACAGATATCAAAAGATTTCAAACAAATACATGCATGAAGTTGTATTAATTATTTGAACTTTTTGTTTTGAGATAGATGACATTTCCAAGAAAGAAGCCAAGGTATTAGTGTAATGATTGTGTAGTAAAGGAAAAATCTTGATTTTGCTGCTGATATATCTGTACAAACCTACCCAGATCTGCACCTGGCAAGGGAAATGAAGCAACTGAAATAACTTATTCCAGAAAACGCTGGATTCCAGAAAACGGAATGTTGCTGAATTGTGTTGGGAACATGGTAACAAAGTACATGGAAAAGGCCGGGATATTCAATACCTTCTTCACCATAGTCTGTGAAGTTAAGACTGACCTGTAACATCTCCTGGTTCCTGAAACCCTTGGGAAAGTCTGGAGCTGGGACAGTTTATCCTTGGTAGAGTAGGATCAGGTTAAGAAATATTTCAATAAACTGGACTTACACAAGTCTACAAGATCTGTTGAAACGCATCCATGATAATTGGAAGAGCTGGCTGATGTCATTGTGAGGTTATTTGAAATTATCCGTAGAAAGTCATGGTGACTTGGAGAAGTTCTAGAGAACTGGAATAATGCAAATCTCACTCCTTTCCTCCAGAGTAGCACGAAGTTCCCAGAGAACTACAATATCCAGGAAAGTATTGTAGAGCTGATTTACAGTAATTTACTGTATTTCAGTAGCTAATTTTCATGACCTAATCTTGGAAAACAAAAAGAAAGGTGCTTATCTATTCAGACAATCTAAATATGTGCACGCTAAGTAAAGAAGCTTATCTTCACAAGGTGTAGCAGTAAATTTTGATGTCTGTATATAATTCTTCATGTATGAAATAGTTACCTGAGCTTCTATTATAGCTAGTGATGGTCTAGTGAATATAGTCAGTGGAGATCTAAGTAATATTTTTATCTGAATCTTCATTATATCTACACAACTAATTGTAAGTGTCTAAAATTTAAAATTGAATTTGACAAATACAGTTTATTTCCAGACTTGACGGTTGTTTATGAAGAGTTAGTTTATTTATTAAGTAACCTCTATTTTTTTTCTATTTAAATTAAAAAATAAAAATAAAAAACTTATCACATACTCTTCTTGCATGGTTCTATCAAATCTGAAAACTCTATAGTAAATGGGTCAGATACTAAATTTCTTTTGTTCACACTTTATTCCTTTATACTTCTCTCCTACTTGATTAAGTAGTAACACTATAGAAGGAACTCTGGTTATGAACATTCATGTTATTTGTCAAACAAGCCTATTCAAACAATTACCAACACTACATCTTGCTGCAGACATTTAATGAAACACTAATTACTCAGAATGAATATACATGTAGAAAAACAAATGCTAAAAGATGCAAGTATCTTTGAATTTACACTGACTTTTTCATTTCTTCTAAATTTCTAAGAGGAAATCATATACATTTAAAGTCTTTGAGTGGACAAATGAGTTAATTGTGTTAAAATGACTTTTTAAGTTATTTTTAATAATATTTTAAGGAGAAACTAAAAGATTAGTTTGTGCCTCTTTAGAGTACCAAGAATTCTTGTGTCATTTCTAGTGCAGATGCTAAAATGCATGCACAGAGCATGAAAAAAATCATAATCATGCATAAGCCTGCTTGATGAGTGAGTGATTTATCCATGCATAAGATGTAATTGTTGATATTATGATGCTCACCATTCAGAAGGATTAATTTACAAAATATTAATTATCTTATTTTGCATGTGGAACCCTTCCAGATTTCTCTAATAAAGCTTGAAATTTTCTTTTACCTAAAAGAATGAAGGATTAGCTTTTGAATATTAGAATAGGTCAAGAAATAAGTAATCTATAGATAAATATTAAAAGACAAAAAAAAAAAAAAGAAAAAAGAAAAGGAAATTCAGAAAGTGTACAGAAGGCAAAATAAAATATTTTTCTATTTCCCATTTTTTCCATTATTAAATAAATTATCTGAAAATATATAAGTAAAACAAAATAAATAATGACTTTTAAAATACATATATTTCTTAATATGAAGATGTTGTCCTTTATACTGTTGTCTACATGGGAAAAAGGGGAAAAAATGAAGAAGAATTACTCATTTAAAGTCATTGGATATTTGTAGGAAGTTACTCCTTTACAGAAAAAGAAACAGTGAACTTTTTTTGTCGATTATGCCAAGATAAAATTATAGCCGAGTAAGAGATAATTTTTATTTTAAAATCTGTAGTTTGAAATGTTCAAAACTTTTCACATATTCAAGTTAAATCTGTTGAATAACTTCAGACTAGAAGAAATTGTTAAGATGTACTGGATGTTGCTTCATATTAATTTATCTTTATTACAATTAAAAAAAAAACACTTTTGATAAGACCTTTGGTAATAAGAACAAAAATAAAGTTGTGGTATGCTCAGGGAAACTAAGGGTTAATAAGAACGTTAGAGTTTGATGCCACTTCAATTTAGTTTATAACCTCATAACCTCAGCTTCTGGGATGTAGGAAACCATTGTGTTCAAGTTTATTTTCCATTCTAGCTTGTTGAAACTACTGTTCTTATTCACTGAGCCAAGCATGTGACACCAGCTGGTAGCATATTTTAAAGTGCATAGGCTTCAATCCCATTCTGAAACCTGTTTTCTTTTGTAAAACTAATTATTTACTGATTCAAGTAAGGTAGACTTCACTTCACTTAGACTTACACATTCACGGAGTAAAACTCTGCAAGTTAGTCAGTTACTCTGCAAGAGCCAGTCATTGTATGCTCCTTAAATAAGAAACAAGCACTTCTAGGACATGATTTATTTCATCCTAAGGTAGATGTCAAAAATAGATCAGGTGAATTTCTCCATAAAAAGTGCCTCTTTTTCTTTGTGATTTTAAAGAGAACACACAGCAACCAGCTCAGCTGTAGATGTATATATGCTAGATGTCTAAAATTAGATCAAATTGATGCTATCCTGAATGTGTCAGCAAGTAACACTGCAAGAGTTTAGATATCCGGTAACTAATGACCTACTTTACAGTTATTGTTAGGGCTTAAGATTCATCTCTACTATCGCATTCTTGCATTTAGGAGAAATGAGAACTAATTCTCAGCCTCAGATAACCTTCTGCTAGAATTTAATTATCCAGTAGCTGAGTATTTTTATTTTGATATTTTGGGATGGGGAGCAGAGTAAACTCTCCAGTGATTCAGATGGAGATAGTTAGAAACCTTGCACTCCATCTAGATTGTCGCAAGTCCATGGGACCAAATAGGATACATCCAAGGGAGTTGAGGGAGCTGGCAGAGGTTATTGCCAAGTTACTTTCTGCCATCTATCAGAGTACCTGGTCAACTGGAGAGTTCCAGAGGATTCAAGGTTTGCCAACATGATACCCATCTGCAAGGAGGGCTGGGAGAAGGATCAGGAGAACTACAGGCCTGTCAGCCTGACCTCGGTGCCTGGGAAGGTTATGGAACAAATCATCTTGAGTGAGATCACATGACAGCTGCGGGACAACTGGGAGATCAGACCCAGCCAGTACAAGTTCATGAAAAGCAGGTCCTGCTTGACGAATCTCATCTCCTTCTATGACTGGTTGACCAGCTTGTCCTGGATGAGGGAAAGGATGTTGATATAGTCTACTTAGACTTCAGCAAAGCCTTTGACAATGTTTCCCAAAGTATTCTCCTGGGGAAGGCAGTATCCCGTGACTTGGACTGGTACACTCTTTGCTGGCTAAAGAACATGCTGGAGGACAGGGCCCAGAGAGTTGTTGGGAATGGAGTTAAATCCAGCTGCCAACCAGTCGCAAGTGGTGTTCCCCACCACTTGTCGGTCAGTACTGGGGCCTGCCCTGTTTAATATCTTTAATGATGACCTGGATGAGGGAGTTGAGTACCCCCTCAAGTAAGTTTGCAGATGACAACCAGTTGGCAGGAAGTGTCACAGAATTGCAGGGGTTGGAAGGGACCTCAAGAGATCACTGAGTCCAACTCCCTTACTAAAGCAGGTATCCCACAGTATATCACACTGGTGGGTGTCCAGACTGGTCTTGAATATCTCCGCAGAAGGAGACTCCACAGCTTCTCTGGGCAACCTGTTCCAGTGCTCTGTCACCCTTATTGTTCTTCCGCATGTTAGTATGGAACTTCCTGTGTTCAAGTTTTAGGCCATTACTCCTTGTCCTATTGATACACACCAGCTAAAAGAGCCTGGTCTCATCCATTTGCCTCCCACCTCCCTTTAGATATTTTTAAACTTTTATCAGATCCCCTGTCAGTCTTCTTTTCCCCAGGCTGAACAGACCCAGGTTACTCAGTCTTTCCTCATAAGGGAGATGCTCCAGGCCCTTAATCATCTTTTTTGGCCCTTCACTGGACTCCTTCTAGGAGATCCCTGTCTTTCTTGAACTGGGGAGCCTAGAACTGGACACGACATTCTGAATGTGGCCTCACCAGTGCAGAGTAGAGGGGAAGGATCAGTTCCTGCAACCTTCTGGCCGCACTCTTTTTAATGCACTCCAGGATACTACTGGTCTTCCTGGCCACAAGGGCACACTGCTGGATCAAGCTGTTGTCCACCAGAACCCCCAGACTCTTCTTCACAGAGCTCATCTCCAGCAGATCATCCCCTAACCTGCACTGATGGGTGCGGTTATTCCTCCCCAAGTACAAAACACTACACTTGCTGTCACTAAACTTCATCAGGTTCCTCCCTGCCCAACTATCCAGTGTGTCCAGGTCTTCTTGAATGACAGCACAGCATTCTGGTGGGTCAACCAATCCTCCCAGCTTTGTATAATCAGCAAATTTGCTGAGGGTGGTCTCTGTCCCTTCATCCAGGTCACTGATGAAAATGTTGAACAAGACCAGACCCAGCACCAACCCCTGGGGAATACCACTAGTTACAGGCCTCCAACCAGACTCTGCCTGACTGATGACAACCCTCTGAGCTTTTCCAGTCAGCCAGTTGTCAATCTACCTCACTATCCATTCATCTATCCCACACTTTCTAAGTTTCATAACAAGGATGTTGTGCAAGATGGTGTCAAACACCTTTGCTGAAGTCAAAGCGCACAACATCCACCCTTCTCCCTCAACCTACCCAGCCAGTAAGGATATCATAAAATGCTATTAGTTTGGTCAAGCATGATTTCCCATTGGTGAATGCATGTTGACTATATCCTGATAGCCTTCTTCTCTTCTAATTGCTTGGAGAGGGTATCCAGAAGGCCCCATATGCAGACCAGGTCCGACTCATAGGGAGGTGTGCTGCCTTGCTGGGGCCCAGGTCAAGGACATAACTAAAAAACTTCCAGATCTGGTTCACCCCTCTGATTACTGCCCATCAGGCAGGCAGCAATGAAGTAGCTCAGAGCAGCCTGAGAACTATCAAAAAAGACTTCAGGGCTTTAGGGAGGTTGGTTGAGGGAGTGGGAGCACAACTGATATTTTCTTCTATACCTTCTGGGGCGGCAAGGGACATGGAGTGGGCTAGGAAAACCCAGGCAATGAATAAGTGGCTGAGAGGCTGGTGCAGCCACAGGAAGTTTGGGTTTTCTGACCATGGGGCGATTTACTTGGCTCCTGGTCTAAAGGCTGCCGATGGGTATCACTTGTCTCCAAGAGGGAAACGGATCCCAGCCTGAGAGCTAGCTCATTGAGAGGGCTTTAAACTAGGTAGAAAGGGGGAAAGGGATGAAATGAGGCTCACTAGGGTAGAGCAAGTAGTCCGGGATTTTATACTAGATCGAATGGGGAAAGAGATTCGAGTGTGGCGGGACAGAGAAAGGCTTGGGGTTGCTGTCACTCCAGGAGATTGCAGGAAAAAACTTCCAGATTGACCTGTAGGATCTTCTGGGAACTCCTCAGAGGAGGTAATGTTGCTGACCCCCTGTCCGAAACCTTTTCATGACCCTCTAGGAAGCAAAGGGGGAAAACTTCAGATTTCTTTTGGAGGTATGAGGGAGGGCCCCTGTAGGAAGACAGTGTGCCAGAAGGCCCAGCTGAAGTGCCTTTATGCTAGTGCATATAGCATGGGAAATAAACAGGAGGAGCTGGAAACCATGATGTGCTTGGAAAATTATTATCCGGTTGCTATCACGGAAATGTGGTGGGATGAATCTCACTACTGGCACGCTGTGATTGAGGGCTATGGGCTCTTCAGAAGGGGTAGACAGGGCAGGAAGGGAGGGGGAGTTTCCCTCTATGTTGGGAGGTGGATAGACTGTGAAGAGCTGTGTCTGAGTAACAGCCGTGATCAGGTTGAGAGCTTATGGGTTAAAATCAGGGATCCGTCCAGTAAATGACATCCAGTGGTTGGGGTATGCTACAGGCCACCTGATCAAGGGGAGCCTGCTGACGAGGTCTTCTTGCTCCAGCTGCAGGAGGTGTCGTGTTCGCGGGCTCTTGTCCTGATGGGGGATTTCAACCACCCGAATATCTGCTGGGATAGCAGCACAGCAGCTGGCGTACAATCCAGGAGATTCCCGGAGTCTGTTGACAAAACTTCCTGGTCCACATACTACATGGACTGACCTGAGCTGAAGCCTTACTGGACCTGTTGCTCACCAACGTGGAGGAAAGCATTAGAGAGGTTAAGGTTGGAGGCAACCTGGGCTGTAGTCACCATGCCCTGGTGGAGTTTGTGATCTGGAGGAATGCAGGCCTGGCAAGAAGCAGAGTCAGGACCCTGAACTTCAGGAGAGCGAACTTCCAGCTGCTCAAGGAACTGCTGGGTGGGATCCCCTGGGAAACTGTCCTTAAGGGCGTAGGAACAGAACAGAGCTGGCAGCTCTCTAAGGACACCCTTCTGCAAGTGCAAGAGCTCTCTATCCCCCAGCAGAAGAAGCTGAGCAGGGCAGGCGGGTGACTGGCAAGGCTGAGCAAGGACCTGCAGCTTCAAATGAGGGAAAAGAGAGAAATGTATGCGAAGTGGAAGCAGGGTTGTGCAGCCTGGGAAGAATGCAGGAACAGAGAACTGGCTCCCTCAGTCATGAGAAAAGCTGAGGTGCTCAATAAGTGCTTTGCCTCAGTCTTCACTGGTGGTCAGGCTCCCCGTGTCTGCCAGGACCATGAACCTCGAGGTGTGGGTGAGAGGAGTGGATTCTATCCCACTGTAACAGTGGAACAAGTTCAAGACCTCCTCATGAAACTGAATGTGTGGAAGTCCATGGGGCCGGATGATATCCATCCTAGGGTTCTGAGAGAGACGGCTGATGTGGTTGCCGAGCCGCTCTCCATCATATTTGAAAAATCATGTCTGTCCGGTGAAGTCCCCGGTGACTGGAGAAAGGGAAACATTACTCCCATTTTTAAGAAAGGGAGAAAGGATGACCCAGGGAACTACAGGCCGGTGAGTCTTACCTCTGTGCCTGGGAAGATCATGGAGCAGATCCTCCTGGTTACCATGTCTTAGCATGGCACATAGGAGAGGAAGAGGTGATCCGAGACAGCCAGCATGGCTTCACCAAGGGCAGATCTTGCCTGACCAATATGGTGGCCTTCTATGACGGAGTGACGGTATCAGTGGATGGGGGAAGGGCAACGAATGTCATCTACATGGATTTCTGCAAAGCTTTTGACATGGTCCCTCATCACATCCTTCTCTCCAAATTGGAGAGGTATGGATTTGAAGGATGGACTGTTTGGTGGATAAAGAACTGGCTGAAGGTTGCCAGCTCTCTGGGGAGACCTCATTGTGACCTTCCAATACTTGAAGGGAGCATATAAACAGGAGGGGGAACAACTGTTTACATGGGTGGATAGTGACAGGACAAGGGGGAATAGTTTTAAACTAAGGGAGGGGAGGTTTAGGTTAGATATTAGGAGGAAGTGTTTCACTCAGAGGGTGGTGACATGGTGGAACAGGTTGCTCAAGGGGGTTGTGGATGCCCCATCCCTGGAGGCATTCAAGGCCAGGCTCAATGTGGCTCTGGGCAGCCTGGTCTAGTGGTTGGCGACCCTGCCCATGGCAGGGGGGTTGAAACTAGATGATCATTATATTCCTTTTCAATCCAGGCCATTCTATGATTCTGTAATTCCACAGTCTTTCCTTCAGCTGAGCTTGCCACCACAATTAAAATTTAGTACCTAGAAAGGCGCTATTTTATTTAAAAGTCAGGATATGAAATATGATGTTATTCATCTAGCTATGCAGCTATCAAATATATATTTATATATATTTCTTTTCTCACAGAAAGCCTGTCTAACAAATGAAGATACAGAGAGTATAAACATTCATCTTTGAACTTATGACAAAAAAATACTAGGCTGCAAAGAAACTGAAACTGCAGATCTTTAATGCTTCCTCTTTATCTCACTGTAAAGCCTGTAAGAAAGTGAATCTCTGCTGGATGATTTCACAGCTCAGCATGAGTATCATGTAGGAAGGAAGAACAAATGCTTGTTGGTTGTAATGCTATAGATAGAACTACAAGTTAAAAAAATTTATAACATAATGTTATGTCTTCCTTTACAAGATTCCACATACATTTTGCAAATGTCTATACAATACAGTCAATGAATATGGAACAGTAATTTCTTTTAAATTATAACATTTAATAAGGAACTAAAACCAAGTTTCTGACTATTTGATGAACTGGTGGCGAGGCACTGTGTAGAAGGAGTGACACTGGTATATTAGTATAGTGCTTAAGAAGTAATTTAGTTTGCCTAACTTCATCTCTTGCAGATTTGACAGAAAGTACAGCTTTGATTTTAAGTTTTGATACTGTCTTAAAAATTTACATACTTGAAATTTTAGTTTAGTGAGATTTTTCCTTTAGTCCAAAGTTTAACTTGTGTAATTCTAACTTAAAGACAGAACTCAGTGGATTTATTGACCTGGCCTGAAGTTAAGCCAGACAAACCATCAACAGAAGCCATATGACCTGCAGACCTGGTGTAATATGGATCAAAGCTGTTCAGTAAACCAAACAGGTATTTTCTAGAAAAGAAATTCTGGTACAATTTTCACAATGGTCTTACTCCACACACAAGTGTTAGGTGTACGTGTAGAGTAAGGCTGATGCAGGAGATGTTGAACTAATTCTACAGTGGTCAGATAGATAATGTTCACATGTTCAGAAAATCATAGACTTTAGTTCTACTGAATGTACAGAATGATTCCATTCTCCATTGAGTGAAATGGTGCAGACGTAATCTGAAATTTTTCGTATAGTTGATATGTACTTGTCATGGTTTTATGATTTTTGGTTATTGGTATTCCACATCATAACATCATGTAGTGAATGTACCTGGTTCTCAGAATAGAAGGACTACTACATTCCCCAAGGTACTTTGCTCCTCTGTTACCATTTCCGGCCAGAGGGAAAAGATAAAAACTTGCAGATCACGAGACCTCATCCCTTTTTTCTGCCCATCTCTCATCCTGGCAGCACCTCGCTCCTCAGCCGTAGTAGAGTAAGGCCTACCTTGATTTTAGGACATTCTCTCTCTCTGTATTGGATTTATCAGCTTAAATTGTAATTATATTGTATTATAGTGTGTTGTTTTGCATTCCGATATCTTATTTAGTAAATTAGTTTGTTTCTCCTCAGATTGTTGCCACTGTTCTTTGCTCTCAGGGCCATCTCCTTACCCTTTTCCCCTTTCCCCTTTTCCCGGGGCGTGGACCCGTGGATCCCCTGTCCCCTTTGTCACGGAACCGGGCCGAACGCCCGTAATCCGTTGACACCCTCCCCTGTTCTCACTCCAACAGATCCATGTCCTTCTTCTATTGCAGTCCCCAGAGCTGAACACAGTACTGCAGATGAGGTGTCACAAGAGTACAGTAGAGAGGGACAATCACCTCCCTTGACCTGCTGTTTGCTCTTTAGAAGCATCCCAGGATACATTTGCCTTTCTGGGCTTCAACAGCACACTACCAGCATATGTTGAACTTTCCATCCATTAATACTCCTCCTCAGGGCTGCTCTCGATGCATTCTCCACCCACACTTGTGCTTGTTTCTGCCTCAATCCACATACAGGACTTTGCATTTTGCCTTTTGAACTTCATGAGGTTTGCATGAGCCTACTTCTCAAGATCCCTATGGATGATATGCCTTCTCTCCAGTATGTCAGTTATGCCACACAGTTTGGTGTCATCCACATACTTACTGAGGGTGCGTTCAATCCCACTGTCCATGTCACTGACAAAGATGTTAAATTATACAAGTTCCAGTAGTGACCCCTGAAGATCTCACTGGAGACACTGAGACACTGACAGCAATTCTTTGGGCATGACCATCTAGACATTCCTTATTCACCAAGTGGTCTGTCAATCATATCTATATATCTCCAGATTAGAGACAAGGATGTCATGCAGGACTGAATCAAATGCTTTATGCTAGTCCAAGCAGATGTTATTTTATTACAGTTATAAACAAAAATCACTTTATTCATTTTTTAAAGGTATTAAGAAAGGTTAAATAAATATGAATTTCTGCTGATATTTATTTCAAGAGTTGTATTGATTCCAGTCAAAAATATATTTAATAACACTAAAGTTTATAACTAACAAATGCTGAAGCTTTCCCATGGACTTTTTCTTAAATTCATGCAGGTACACATATTGCCAGTGGAATTTCTTGTTTTTATCAAGGCTCCACAAGTTCACAGAATCATGGAATGTCCTGTGTTGGAAGGGACATACAAGGATCATTGTGTGGAACTCCTGCCTCCACACAGGACCACCCAAAATTCAAACTGTACGTCTGAGACCATTTTCCAAATGCACCTTGAACTCTGGCAGGATTGGTGCCTTGACCACTTCCTTTGGAAGCCTTTTCCAAAATCACCCTCTTGGTGAAGAATCTTTTGCTAATACACAATCTGACCCTCCCCTGTTGGAGGTCCATGACATTCCCTCAGATCCTATCACTGGCCACCAGAAAGATGAGATCAGCACCTGCCCCTCCCCATCATGAGGAAACTGTAGATTACTGTTATGTCTCACCCATGAAGGGAGAGAGGACTGACCAGATTTAAAAGCCCCCTCAGTTAGATTAAGGTGGAATGACAGTCAAGATCCAAACATGATCATCAATTTTAATGAGAATCTCTGTACTACACTTATCTTAAAAGAACTGGCACTCTTACAGTTGTATCTATTTAAACTATGTTCCTCAACATTATAATAAAATAAGCCTTTTTTTACTTAACAAATTTAAGAGGTAAAAAAAGATGGGTGTGGAAAGAGGAAAAGACAGACATAGAAAAGATCACTAGTTTGGGTAGCAGCAATGATCCAGTCAATGGGGGATCTCAGTCTGTAAGATCTCTCATCCAGAAGTCCCAATGTTCCAAAGTAATATAGTCTTGAAGTTCCCTCTGAGCTTTTCTCAAGCATTGTTTTACGCTTGCTACATTTATGGAGTTAGCCGTCATCAAGTTTGTCATCATTAAGTCTGCTGTCAACAAGTTATCCATGAACAACTCCACAGTCAGAACTCCACAATCAGCAATTCCTCTTGAACAGAGGAGTTTT
Source organism: Numida meleagris (assembly GCF_002078875.1). Classification (NCBI taxonomy): domain Eukaryota; kingdom Metazoa; phylum Chordata; class Aves; order Galliformes; family Numididae; genus Numida; species Numida meleagris. The sequence goes on from NC_034409.1 coordinate 149,479,098, forward strand.
GGACAGAGTAAGGCCAACCTGTTTCTCCAGGTCTTCCTCCTCCAACCACGTCTTCAGCTATTGGCCTGTTGTCATGGTGATGGTCTTTTGAGACAATTCCAGGCATAACACAGATAAACTGTTCTTTGTTTGTTAAAACCACCATGAGGTCTCCCTTCATCCTCTTCTCTGTGATAAACAAACCAAGTGACTTCATCTATGCCACAAATGTCTCATCCTCTAGACACTTCACTATCTTAACTGCTCTCCTTTGGATTCTCTCTAATAGTTTTATGTCCTTCTTATAGGACAGGACAGAAATGCTGTACTTGATGTACTCCAGTATGTTTTGCTGTTTAAGCTGCCAAGGCACATTGTTGACTCATATTTAACTTGCTGTTAACCAGAAACCCCAGATCCCTTTCAGCATGGCTGCTCTCCAGTCTCCTACTCTTTACATATATCCAGAATTGCCCTGTCCCGGGTTGAGACTGGCATTTACTCTTAAACTTCATGTGGCTGGTGATTACTCAGCTCTCTAATTTGTGAAGATCTCTCTGGAAGGCCTCTCTAGACTCTAACAGCTTCTCACAATTTAGTGTCATCCACAAACTTCCTAAATATACCTTCAAGTCCTTCATCCAAATAATTGATGAAAACATTAAAGAGAACTGACCCTAAAATGAAGTTCTGCAGAACCCCATTAGTGACTGATGATCTAACCATCATTAGACCATGATTAGTGACCAGCCTGATCTAACCTCATTTCCTATAACCCTTTGAGCATGACCTATCAGCCATTCACCCACTGTATTATGTTTTTGTCTAACTGTATGCTAGACATTTTGTCCAGAAGAATACAGTGAGTAACAGTATTGAAGGCTTGCTGAAATTCATTCAGATTACATAGACTGGCTCCCCTTGGTCAGCTAGGTAGGTAACCTTGTCATAAAAGAAGTTAATTAAATTGGACGTTCCCCTCATGAACCTCCCATTTGACTGTGACAAATGACTGCATTATCTTTCAGGTGTTTTTTAATAATTCCCAGAAAAAATGTTCTCCATGATTTTGCCAGGCACTGAAGTGAGACTGTTAGGCCTGTAATTATCAAGATAGTATTTTTTGCCCTTGTTTAAAACTGGGACAACGTTTGCAAGCTTCCAGTCAGTTGGGACCTCTCCACATTCCAAAGACAGTTGAAAGGCAATTGAGTGACACAGTGACATCAGTCAGCTTTTTGAAAACCCTGGAATGAATTCCACTGGGCCCCTCAGCCTCATATGCATCCAGCTAGGGCAGTAAATCCCACACAAGTTCAAGGTTGACTGGGAGCTTATCATTAGTGCAGTCACAGTCCTCCAACTCAGGACTCTAGGGGGTACCAGAGTTCATCTCTGGTGTTGAAGACAGACGTGAAGCATTAAACATCGATGTCTTCTCTATATTAGTATTTATGAAGTTTCCATCCTCATCAAGTAATAGATTAGTGTTATCTCTAGTTCTCCTTTTACTGTTGTCATATTTTATAAAAGCTTTTTGTTTTGTTTTGTTTTGCATTGTAATGGCCAGCTTCAGCTCTATTTGAGTTTTATTTGCATGAATTTTCTCCCTTCAGTGACAAACAGCATCACTTTAGTCCCCCCATGTTGCCTGACCACACCTCCTGTGGCCATACACTTTCTTTTTCTGCTTAAGCTCTAGGAGAAGATCCAGGCTCAGTCAAGATGGACTTTTGCTCTGCTTGCTTGACTTCACTTGGACTTTTGGAATAGCCTGTTCCTGTGCTCTTAAGAGGTGATACTTAAAAAGTGAACAGCATTGATGGAACTCACCACCTTCTAAAGTAGTTTCCACAGTGACCTTTCTAACTATTTCCCTGAGCAGCTTCAAGTCTGTTCTCCTCATATCCAGAGTTGAAGTTTTGGTGGCAGTTTTCCTTCTATCACCAAAGATTCAAAATTTGACTTCTTTTGGCCACTATGGCCAAGATAGCCTCCAATTACCACTTATGAGACTCCCCATTTACAAGCAACAGATCTAGGGGGGCATCTTTCTCAGTTGGATCCTTTTAAACCTGTACAAGGAATTTATAATCAAGGAGTTGTAGGAATCTCCTGGACTTGTTTATATCTGCTGTTTGATATTTCTTCTTAACATCTGGCAAGCTGAAATCACCATAAGGACAAGGGTGTTCAATCTAGAGGTATCTCTGTCTCTTAAATATTATTATCATCATCCTGGATGGTTGACCTACAATAGACTCCCACAACAGCATCAGATTTATTTACTTCTTCCTTAATCCTAAACCCAGAGGCTCTCAACCATGTCATCACAACTGCAAGCTCCCATATAGCCCAGCCCTTCCCTCAAACACAGCACCACCCACCCACCTTGCCTACTCTGCCTGTCCCTGCTAAAGAGCCTGGAACCATCCACTGTGACACACCAGTTACAGGACTCTTCCTACCAGATTTTGCTTACGTCAGTGATACCATATCTCTGGGACTGAGCCAAGACTTCTAGCTCCTCTTGCTTGTTTCAAACAGTTCTTGTTATTGTAAAGACATTTATGTTTTAAAAACCTAATGCATTAGGGCTATACAATGAATAAACACTGAATTATTGTCCCGGATTTTGATGCCATCAAGATGGAAACAAACACATCAAAGAGAAGTCAAAAGTATATATGTTTAAATAAATGTTTAATTCTGATTTAATAATGAATGACTGTTAAACCTAGAGGTTGATATAAAATCTTTGCTCATAAATTCCTAAAATTCTGACTAACAGAATTTGGCATAAAGTTGTATAACAACGATCCTTTTAGTTTTTTTCTTTTCTTTCTCTCTTACACTGCTTACTATTGAAGCTGCCTACTCCAAGATATCACTTGTTTTAATAATTTTTATAGTAAGAAATAATGCTCTTTGTCATTCTCTGTTCATTCCATTGTTCTTAAGCACAACTTCTACAACTTCTACTAGGTTATGCACATTTCTCCCTACGGAGATTTAATTTGAATGTAATTTTGTGTCCATAGAGAAAACTTGATGCTTCACTGGTTTCTACATAAATACTTCTATCACTAAGAATTTTCAGGATTGAGGCTTTCAGCATTAGTGTCGACTTTTTATATACTGTAAAAGCAAGCAGAGGAAGCAGAAAGCAAGCTAGATGTGTTGTACACTGGTAGCACTCAAAGAAATCTTTTTGCTGTGAAAAGGTATTCTTCTGAAGCTTTTACTTCTGAACATCTGAGCATTTCCTCCTTTCCTGAATCTGATTTAGAATTAATGCTCAAAAATCTCCTAAGTCAAATGCAGGCAAAAGCTGAGAAAAGACTGAATAATAAAAATGACATAACACAGTTCTTTTGTTTCTGATGTAGATATCATTTATAAACCAATGCCTGTAAGTTGGCATGTTATGAAAGTGCATACATACAAGCTTCAAATCTTTTTATTGCATTTGTATTTCTAATCATGATATGTTGATATGATACAGAAATATTGAGTGTCTAGAATGAGTCAAGTTCAGACAAATCAGTTCAAAAAATAGTCAAATAGACAAAGGTCTTGTCAGAGAGATCTGATTCTTCCTTATTCTATGTTCTCATTCCCACTCAAAACAATTCTCACCTACATATGCTACATATAAAGAGAAGAGCGATAATAGATATAATTGTGTTTTCTAATGAAATTGAGATGAAGAATAACAATGTCTATCTAGACAACAGAAAGAGCAAAGATGGTTCCTCCAGTCACACTGGAGTCAATTAGTAGATTAAGTCAATATGACCAGTGATCTGAAGAGTTATTTAACATGCCAAAAAAGTCCCTGTTCTGTCCGTGAGTACAAGCAAGTATGACTTCTGAAATAACTTGAGGCATTTGGATACAATAATGCAGGACTGACAAATGCAGAGGCAACACTTCTGAGTTGCAGCTGGACACAGGACAGGATATCTTGCACATGTGAGATGAGGAGGTTATCTGAGACAGCCAGACCAGCTTCACTGATGGAAAACTGTGCCTCACCAATCTGGCAGCTTTCTATGATGAAGTGATGGCATTAATGGACTAAGGAAGAACAACTGATATTGTCTAACTGGACTTATGTAAGGCCTTTGACATGGTCTCATGCCACATCCTTATCTCTAAACTGGAGAAATGTGGATTTGAAGTCTGGACGATGTGGTGGATAAATAATTGGTTGGATGGTTGTAGCCAGACTATTGCTGTCAATGACTGTGTATTCAGGTGGAGGCCAATCACAAGTGGTGTCCCCCAGGGGTCTGTCTTGGGACCAGTGTTCTTCAACATCTTTATCAACAACACAGACAGTGGGATCAAGCGTACCCTCAGCAAGTTTGCTGATGACACCAAGCTGAGTGGTACAGCTGACACAAAAGAAGGAAGAGATATTATCCAAAGGGACCTGGACAGACTCAAAAAGTGGACACAAGAGAATCTAATGAAGTTTAACAAGGCCAAGTACAACGTGTTGCACTTGGGTAGGGGCAATCCCAGATATAACTAAAGACTGTGAGAAGAACTCATTAGGAGCAGCCCTGTAGAGGAGGACTTGGTTATCCTGATGGACAAAAAACTGGACATGAGAAAGCAGTGTGTGCTCTTGCAGCCTGGAAGACTAACAGAGGGGTGGTCAGCAGAGAGAGGTAGATGATTGTCCCTCTCTACTCTGCTCTTGTGTGGCCCCATCTGGAGTACTGTGTTCAAGCCTTGGGCCACCAGTACAGGAAGTATGCAGAGCTGTTACAGCAGGTCCAAAGGAGGGCCACATAGATGATCAAAGGGCTGGAGCAGCTCCCCTATGAAGAAATATTGAGAGAATTGGGCTTGTTTAGCTTGAAGAAGAGAGGCTCTGGGGAGACCTCACTGTGGCTTTCTGGTACTTGAAAGGAGCTTACAAAAAGGAAGGGAATCAACTTTTTACACAGTTCTCTGATAGTGATAGGAGAAGGGGGAATGTCTTTAAATTAAAAGCAGGGAGATTTAGGTTAGGTGTTAGGAAGAAATTTTTTACTCAGAATATGATGAGGCACTGGAACAGGCATTGAAAATCATCTTGGATGGGATCCTGGGCAGCCTGATCTACTGGTTAGCAACCCTATCCATGGGTGAGGGTTTGGAACTAGATGGTCTTTTAGGTCCCCTCCAAGCTAAGCCATTCTGTGATTCTGTGATTCCATGATATCGTGCTGCATCATTTGAGGTAGTGAACACCTATGCTTTGATAACTGTATCAAATTACTAGCTAAGTGTAGATCTTCAGAGTTTGAAATGGAATGTTATCACCAGAATTCTCCTAACACTGCACATTGAATATTTAATTAATTTTTAAATTGTATTATGTTTATGGATTTAACTATCAATCCCATTATTCGTATTCTGAATACTTCATTTAAGCTACTCATGTAATATTGTCAGGCTATACTACTCTTTGTCAAAAATGTTTGCTAATCCAAAGAGAGTATAGAGGATTGGAGAGGAAGGACTCAATTATCTGTGAGAAAGAATGTGGAAAAAGAATCCCACAAGAACAGTTATACTCTTCCAGTAAATTGTTTGAAATATTAGTATGATTAAAGGTACACGCTATTATTCTTTCTTTGGAACTGATCACAATTACAGTATTCCTATTCAAAAACGTGGGAACATTAGCAGGTTTTTTGATATTTACTGCTGGATGTGTTACCACCTTGTCTCATAGCCATTTAACTTACATCTATTCCTCTGTCATTCTCTGCTGCCTCTCCTATGGGAAATACTTCTATGTAAAAAACATTTTACCTCCAAAAGCTCAGATATAGTCAAGTATATGAGTTACTCAGTAGTGGTTGCAGGATATGCTGTGTGCTCCAGGGCACAGAGCTGATGTGACTTTGAGATAAGTTTGTTCTTGTCTGATTCTGAACCAGTAATTCAACAACACAATCCTTCCATATATGTAGGAACATTCTGATAAGTCTTTTATAAAAAACAGCAAGCACTGCTCATGAACTTCTGTTACAACAGGAAGTTTTGCTAGAAAGACATAGCTAAAGGTCCTTTTCATAATTCCTATATTACAGAAAAAAGGACCTTTTCAAATCACTGCAGAGTCACTGAGATAATTATTTGAAAAGCTATTAATACGCTGACTTTATAGCTACCTCAGATAAGATATAGAAAGTTACTGGAACTATTTTTGACCCAGTGGAATATAGAAAAATTGAAAATTTTCTTTGATCATACTTGATATTCTGAGATTTTCACTTGTTTCAGCCTGTAACTTCCCCAGAATAAAATAATCAAATATTAAATTAATTTAATGGTGTAAAGAACTTTCTTCATATAGTCTGAATTTGCTTTTCTCCTTGATTTGAAAGTCTAACAGAAGAGAACTGTGACTCTTATTCCATAAGTAGCATGGAGGAGTAATGTAGGAATGGGCACTTCCACTGGGTGTGCTCTACTTATTTGACATACACATACAGACCTTAGAAGCTTTGACTTCACCCAGAAGAAGGTTTTGAAGATGGTACTGTGTGTACGCCCCTTAACCTCCTCCTTTTCGGTATCATATTCTCATGACTATAGGATAAATGGACGAAGAGCGAGTACCAACAGGGAACTTTAGGGACCAGCACAGTCCCATCTACCTCTGAGTGATTAAGAGACATTTACTGAACTAACTTTATTTCTACACAGATTTCAAGTCTGGCTTTTATTTCAGAAGGCAAGGACTTAGAAATATCCATTTTCTGTCCCAAATACTGGAGAGTTAAAGTCCTTACAACTTTTTTCAGTGCACAGAATCACTTACAAAACTAAAAGATATCAAATAACACAACTGGGGACAGCTGGATGATGGAAATTCCACCTCATGCTGACACTTGCAGTATTGCTACAGATTGATACTACACTAAGACTGAGAAACTAGAATATTTTTGTTATTAAAGACTGATGAGCAGTGGTCCAGATGGCTTACTTGTCCTCTTTTAGGAGAGAAGGATGAAACAGAGCTGCATTAACGGATCTCACACTACCAGGATGCCATGATGTCTGCCCGCTCCCTGTAGAGCAGTCACAGCCATGGGAAATGTGGGAGATGTGTGGGCTCTTCTCACTCACCTGAATATGAGCAAGTCATATAATTCCCATTCTGAGTATATAGTCTCTTGAAGAGGTGAGGAAGAAAAATGAGCAAACTAAGAAAGTTTGGGATAGGGAATTTGGGAAAGAAGTTAATCAGTTATCAGAATAACAAAATGGCATTATGGGAAAGAGTAAGAAGTATGTTGGCACAAACTACTGCATCTTTGTGTCCTTTTATGAACTAGACAGTAATTATAGCTCAGTTACAACGTCTTTTAGAGCCACTATCTTGTGTATAAAACATACAACTTTCTTATTCAGATTTTCTTCTGAAGTAACAATCTCTACCATTGAGAGTTATCTGTCATTCATCAAGAAAAAATGCACCCTACTGGATCTATCTCACAGTTGAAGCAGACAATAGATTTTTATTAGGCTCACTTATTTTGTTTGCAAATTGAAGAAAGATGTGTTATCCTCTAAGATCTACAGTTTCTACTGTTGTTTTAAAATAACTGTAACCCTCCTTCTTTGTGTCAGAGCCTTTGCCTCCTGCAACTCCCCCTTGACTCTAAGCAATTTTGTGTGATATCCATGTCATTCAATTTATGGAGAACAAGGCACTCAGCATGAATAACAAAACCAGTTATTATGCTTTGCCTTCTAGACACTAAAAAAGTTAATGTCCTGCAAATGTAGTCAGAACATTATTGATTGCTCCAGACTTATCTTTTTTCAAAGACAGCATAGGCAGATGTATTTTTATTAAATTAGATTACTCGTTAGTTTAGATTACACCACCAGAGAGTGGTGGTGAATGGAGTTAAATCCAGCTGGCAACCGGTCACGAGTGGTGTTCCCCAGGGGTCGGTGCTGGGGCCTGTCCTTTTCAATATCTTTACTGATGACCTGGATGAGGGCATTGAGAGCACCCTCAGTAAGTTTGCAGATGACACCAAGCTGGCAGGAAGTGTCGATCTGCCTGGGGGTAGCGAGGGCCTACAGAGAGATCTGGACAGGCTGGATCTCTGGGCTGAAGCCAATGGGATGAGGTTCAGCAAGACCAAGTGCTGGGTCCTGCACTTTGGCCGCAACAGCCCCAGGCAATGCTACAGGCTTGGGGCAGAGTGGCTGGAAAGTTGTGTGGAGGGAACGGACCTGGGGGTATTGGTTGATGCTCAGCTGAGCATGAGCCAGCAGTGTGCCCAGGTGGCCAAGAAGGCCAATGGCATCCTGGCTTGTATCAGAAATAGTGTTGCCAGTAGGAGTAGGGAAGTCGTTCTCCCTCTGTACTCAGCCCTGGTGAGGCCACACCTTGAGTACCGTGTCCAGTTTTGGGCCCCTCACTGCAAGAAAGACATTGAGGCCCTGGAGCGTGTTCAGAGGAGGGCGACAAAGCTGGAGAGGGGTCTGGAGCACAGGCCTTATGAGGAGCGGCTGAGGGAGCTGGGATTGTTCAGTCTGGAGAAGAGAAGGCTCAGGGGAGACCTTATTGCTCTCTAGAACTACCTGAAGGGAGGTTGTAGTGAGCTGGGGGTCGGCCTCTTCTCTCTTGTAACTAGTGACAGGACGAGGGGGAATGGCTTCAAGTTGCGCCAGGGGAGATTTAGGCTGGACATCAGGAAACACTACTTTTCTAAATGAGTGGTCAGGCACTGGAATGGGCTGCCCAGGGAGGTGGTGGAGTCACCATCCCTGGAGGTGTTCAAGAAACGTTTAGATATAGCGTTGAGAGACATGGTTTATTGGGGTTATTGGTGTTAGGTGGATGGTTGCACTGGGCGATCTTGTAGGTCTTTTCCAACCTAGCTCATTCTATGATTCTATGATTCTGTAAAAAGATAAGTTGTACTTTGCACAGTAAAGTTTAAATCCTGACATTACTGTTTTGATGTTGATTTAAAAAATACACATTCTTAACCAGAGCAAGTAAAGTAAGATTATGCATGAAACTGAAAATAACCTAAAAGGTAATACATTTTGTCAATAATGTCTTGTTTTACTTTGATAGTTGTTGTAATAATACTAATAATATTATTATATTAAAAACATAGAAAACCCCAGAACAGTTTAATTTGGCCAAGAGAATGAGAATAGCCCTTAAAAAGAAAATTCTGATTATTTTTCCCTTTACAACATGAGTATCCAAACTTTTGGCTTGCCTGAGCAAAACAGCAATGATGTGAATAAGGTGTGACTGTGAAGTGAGAGATATTTTCTCTGGTAAGTTTGGCCTTATGAAATTCCAGTAAAGAGACATGATCAATTTTTTTTTAGTTGAATATCTGATTGCATGTGTATATGCTCCACTTGAAAATTCACAATGAATTTATTTTTATTGACTGAAAATGGAATCACAAACATACAAATAAATTGATGATATTTTCAACAATCTTGAAATATTTTTTCAAATTCCTTTATAAAAATGGGAAGAAAGACTGCATATTTTCTCTACTCTTCACAGGACTGTGTTTAGCTAAAAGTTATTTACCATAACTTGATCTTGCCATAAATTAAGTTTCATTTTGAATGTTGCTATGGTTTGTAACATAATACAGATCAGTTGGTTTTCACCTTGAAGGCACATGTATAAGTCATTTAAATTACTAAATTTTTAAGCACTATGTGAGTATTCTGGATATTTCTTCCACATTGACAGTAATAACATTAAATTATTTTATGAACTAACACAAAACAAGGTTTATTAACTAAGTTAATATTCTCTTAATTACAAAAAATGTGTCACTTAATAGGCACACATGTGCAGGTAGGTTGAAATGTTATCAGCAGTCACTGTGTTCTACTCAGCAAGTGGCACAAGTTCATGCAACATGTAAGACAGAATCGCGAGTACATAGAATCACAGAAACACAGGGGTTGGAAGAGACCTCTGGAGTTCATTTAGCCAACTCCCCTGCTAAAGCAGGCTCCCTACAGCGGGTTACACAGGAAAGCTTCCAGGTGGGTTTTAAATATCGCCAGAGAAAGAGACTCCACAAATTCCCTGGGCAGCTTGTTACAATGCTCTGTCACTTAAATAAAAGAAGCTTTCTTTCATATTGATATAGAAATTCCTGTGTTTCAGTTTGTTTCCATTGTCCCTTGTTCTGTCACTGGGCACACCAAAAAGAGCCTAACCCCATCCTCTTGACTCTTGGCCATTAGATATTTATAAGATCTCAGTCTTTCGTTAACTGAGAAGTCCAGAATTTAAACAGTAATCTAGATGCGACATCAACAGGGCAGAGTAGAGGGAATCCCAGGTCCTGAAGAAAGAGAGTCTGAGGAAAGGAAGACAACCTCTTGGTTGAGGAGGATCAGGGCAGAGATCATTTAGGTAAACTTGATGCGCATAAATCCATGGGCCTTGAGAAAATTCTGAAGGAAATGGCAGAAGTGGTTGCCAAGATGCTCTCAATAATATTCAGGCCAGGGCAGGCTGCAGACTCAGCCTTTGCTCAGTGCTGGGCACAGAAGTCCAAGGGGGGCTGTAGGACAGCAGAGGTGCCCCCTCCTCTTGCTGCAGGGAACCACTGAGGGATGGAACAGTGGTGTCAAAAAGCTTTTTGAGCTGCGGCAGCTCAGGGCCATGCCCACAGCCCTGGGAAGCCTCTTCCATGCCCACCACCCTCTGATACAGAACCTTTTCCTAACACCCACCTGACCCTCCCCTGACACAGTTCCGTACCGTTCCCTCATATCCTGTTGCTGTCACCAGAGAGCAGACAACAGTGCCACCCCTCTACTCCCCTGTGAGGAGCTGTAGGCTGCCATGAGGGCTCCCCTCAGCCTCCTCTGCTCTGGGCTGAACAAACCCAGGCACCTCAGCCCCTCCTCACACATCCTGCCCTCTAGACCCTTCCCAATCTGTACAGCCGTCCTTTGCATGCTAATGCTTTTATGTCCTTCTTATGTTGAGGCACCCCAACCTGCACTTAGTGCTCGAGGTGAGGCCGCACCAGCAGAGGAGAGTGGGACAAACCCTTCCATCACTGGCCCTGACACAGCCCTGGGTATGGTTGGTCCCTCTGGCTGCCAGGGCATGCTGTTGACTCAGATTCAACTTTCTGCAGACCCCTTCCCACAGGCCTGCTCTCCAGCCCCTCGCCCCCCGTTCTGTACACAGAATCAGGGATGCCCCATCCCAGGTGCAGAATCCAGCACTGGCTTTTCTTCATGCACACAGTGACCACCCTCTAGTTTGTCAAGACCTTGGTGCAAGGCCTCTCTGCCATAGAGGGAGTCAACACTCCTCCCAGTTTAGCATTATCCACAAATTCTCTTAATATAACTTCAAGACCTTTATTGGAGTCATCAGCAGAAACTCTAAAGAGAACAGGTCCAAACATGGGGCCCTGAGGAAACCCACTAGTGGCAACTAGGGCAGCTCTCAGGTCATAGTCTCCCCTGGCCCAGCACAGCCATGTTCAAGGGACACTTTGGGGCATTCTGAGGGGCACACCTAAGAACGGCTTTCTCATGTCACCAGCCACCTCCCTGATGACCGCTATAGATACAGGGACCCTGTCAACGGAACCCAGTTGCTGACCAACTTGTGCCTCGGCAGCACATAGCCATTTAAAGGAGGAGCTTACTTTTACCCTTTCTATCCCGTGTTGCCAGTCCCTGTGGAGGAAGATGGATTCTCCTCCACCAAAAAAAGCTTTGGCTTATGGGGAGCAGCAGCCAACCCAAGGCGATGGATGTAGGTCCACCCACAGGCAGCATCGTTGAGCCCATGGAGGTGGACCCACCTCCAGAGGATGAACCAATGGGGTGGATCCACCTCGTTCAGGGTGGAGCAGGCACCACAACATCGTGCCTGCCTGGAGACAGTGCTACATCCGTTGGCATGCAAGGGGCTCTCAGTTTCCATCTTGGCGTTGAAATGTCACCATCCACCAGAAAGCCCCTGCACCAGTTGCTGCTCCCTATCACCCTTCCTTCCCCATCCCCCCTCCTCATCCTTACCCAGGACCTCTCACCTCTTCTTTGCTGAACTCTGAGGAAAAGGGCAGGACTGGGACTGGCATCCTCTGAGCTGTGCTGGGACAAGTGGTTTAGAACTGGCTGAGTTGCTGAGCTCAGATTGTGGAGATTAGCCGCACAGAGTCCAGTTGGAGACCTGTGATGATGGGTTCCCCTGGGGTCAGTGCTCAGACCTGTCTTATTCAGTATCTTCATGACCTTGACGATGTGATAGTGTCCACCCTCAGCAAGTACACTGATAATACAAAGCTGGTAGGAGTGGCTGAAAGCCAGCTGAAAACTTTACTGCCGTCCAGGAGGTCCTGGATAGGCTGGGGAGCTGGCAATAAGAAACCAGATGAGGTTTAACTAAAGTAAGTGTAACATCTTGCACTTTGGAAGGAATACCCGTATGTATCAGTACAGGTTGGGGGATGACCTGTTGGAGAAGGGGTCTGCGGAGAAGGACATGGTAGTCCTGGCGGACGACAGTTTGGTGATGAGCCAGCAGTGTGCCCTGGTGGCCAAGAAAGCCAATGGGATCCTGGAACGCATTAAAAGCAGAGTGGCCGGCAGGTCAAGGGAAGTGATCCTCCCCCTCTACTCTGCCCTGGTCAAGCCTCCTCTGGAGTATTGTGTCCAGTTCTGGGCTCCCTGGTACAAAAAAAGACAGGGATTTCCTGGAAAGAGTCCTGCGGAGGGCCACAAAGATGATAAAGGGTCTGGAGCACTACTCTTAAAAGGAAAGGCTGAATGACCTGGGTCTGTTCAGCCTTGAGAAAAGAAGACTGAGAGATGATCTTATTAATGTTTATAAATATCTCAAGTGTAGGAGACAAAGATGTTGGGGTTCAAGACAATGTTCAGAATAAAGGGTGAAAACAAGTTTGACAGGGTGTGGAAGAAGACATTGAGAAAAAAGGCTGTCTCCAGGAGACAAGAGCAGAAGTTAAGTGGGGCGCATAATCCCCATGTGATGATAATCCTGACTAGAGAAGGAGCTTGTGAATAGAAGCAACTTGTGGCTCTGATTGGATGACCACTTGTGTGGGCAGTTAGTGCCTAGACATGAAGGAGACTCGTTAAGTGTTCTGTTGACATGTTGGGGGGGGGTTGGAAAGTTATAGGATGGAGCTTGGAGATGTATATAAGGGATTTTAGAACCTCCAGTAAAGGATTTGGATTGTTCACATCTGAGTCTGTGCCTCAGATGCTGCACAAAGGGACATGGCCAACTTCTTCTCAGTGGTCTGAGGGAACAGAACCACAGGAAATGGCCATAAACTGGAGCACAGGAAGTTCTGCACCAGTATGCGAAAGAACTTCTTCACAGTGAGGGAGACAGAGCACTAGAATGAGCTGCCCAGGGTGGCTGTGGAGTCTCCTCTGGAGATATTCAAGACCCTCCTGGACGCCTACCTGTGCAGCCTGCTGTAGGGAGCCTGCTTTGCAGGGGTTGGACTTGATGATCTCTAGAGGTCCTTTCCAATCCCTACAGTTCTGTGATTCTGTGATCTTTGAAACATCATGGAGAATGGAACAGATGCCCGATGACTGGAGGAAAGCCAGTGTCACTCCAATCTTCAAAAAGAAGGAGAAGCCAAGAAACTACAGGTCAGTCAGCCTCTCCTCTGTCCCTGAGAAGGTGATAGAACAACTTATTATAGATGTCATCTCCAAGCAAGTGTAAGAGAAGAATGCTACCAGCTGAAGTCAGTGTGTATTCAGCAAGAGAAAACCATGCTTGCCCTAACTGGTAGCCTTCTATGATGTCATGACTAGCTGGGTAGATGAGGAGAAATCAGTGGAGGCTGTGTACCTTGACTTCAGCAAGGTTTTTGACACTGTCTCCTATAACATCCTCCTGGGTAAGCTTAGGAATTGTGGAATAGATGAATGGACAGTAAGATTGATTGAGACCTGGATTACTGGCAGAGCTCAGTAAGTTGTGAGTGTTGTTGAGTCTAGTTGTAGGACTACAGCTAGTGGTGTTCCTCAGGGTTGAACCTGGGTCTGATCTTGTTCGACATATTCAACAGTAACCTGGATAAAGAGATACATAGCACCCTTAGCAAGTTTACTGATGATGCAAAGCCGGGAGGAGGAGATCACACACCAGTACATTGTGCTGCCATTCACCAAGATTTGGACAGAGTGGACAGTTGAATGGAGAGGAACCTTATGAGGTTCAACAAGGGCAAGTGTAAAGTCCAGCATCTGGGGAAGAATAACTGCACACATAAGTATAGGTTAGGGTCTGATCTGCTGGAATAGAGCTCCGCAGTGAGGGATCTGGTTGTCCTGATGGACAGCAAGTTTAACATGAGCCAGAAGTGTGCTCTTGTGGCCTAGAAGGCCAATGGTAACTCATTACCAACTCATTAAAAGGAGAGTGGCCACCAGACTGCGGAAGCTTTTCCTCCTGATTTGACTGTGAATTTGTGCTGGGCTTGAGAGGTGCAGTTAACACTGTACTGTACCCTACCCTCCACAATATTCTGTTGTCGCCTATGCAGTTGGCACTTGAGCTACATTCAATTGACTCTTAAGAAATATATCTAAAAATCACATAACACTGTTAAAAGTTTATGATCTTGTGGGGCGGCATTACTAGCTGTCCAGGGCCACATGCAGCCTGAGGGTCACAAGTTGAACACACCTGCTTTACAGTAGCAAATTTCTGGTTACATGACAAGACAATGTCACTGTTTTTATGCATTTTTCTTTCCCACTGTGCATTTGAAATTGTTCCCGTTGCATCTAAGCCTCAAAGAGTTGAAATGTTGAAACATTCATTTTTAGAAAGCAAATAAGAAAAGCATGTAACGTTTGTTCTCATACCAAAATGTATTCATTTACTGCATTGGAATAATTATTGCTTAATTTTCACATATAAACAATCAAGACAGTGAAAAATTAAGAAATTACTAATATTCTGAATATTCTTTCATACATAAATATTCTTGTATTTTTGTATCTTGTATCTTGTATTGACTGTACATGAAGAAGATACAATTCAAAGTAAAACATGTCAAATCAACTTTTTAGTCAGAACTGAGAGAGCTGTAATATTAAAAATGCTGATGTTTTCAAACAAATGAATATTTTAGTCTATCTAGGTAAGACTTGGATTTGTATCAGCTAAAATATATGTGAAGAAGGTATGTGAAACATAACTACTAAATAAGAAAAAAATCAAACATTTTAAAATCCTGAGTGTTAGTTGATTTGTGACAGTGAACATTACATGTTCCATACATTTAAAATGAAAAACTTAATCTTCTTTAATAGTTATGCATAAAGAAGATTTGGAAAATTTATTAGATGATGACTCTTTACCTTAGGACATTATGAAGAAACGATCACATAAACTGATTGATCATATGCTAGTAAGAAAACAAGACCAAGGAAAGCTTCATGCAGCAAACTGGCTTTCCTTAAGGAACAGAAACAACAGCATATCTCTGATAGTTGTACTGATTTTACAAAACAAAAACAAAAAAAGAATTTGACATTTAAATCATTAAAAATGTCTTTGTTTAGGTGGTACTTCAAGAGAACAAGCAAAATACATAAAATTGTCCTATTCTTAAAATGAGTGTCTGATCTCATTTCCCTTTTCTTTTCCTATGACTTTCTAAGGGAAAGATAGCCAATAATATCAGAACAATCGGACAACTCCCTCATTATTATATAAATTGTTTTCCAGAGAGACTTGTTGAAAGAAGGAATCCTGTCCAAATGATTTCAGCTTTACTGCTTTGTATAGTACAGAAAGTACCATTGCACTCTAATGATGAAAATAGCGCATAGTCACAAATACAAAATAATTCCAAATAAACTGAATAATCATGAATTCTCTTTCAATTAAATTTTCAATATTATACTATTTTCCACACAGATCAGATATTGAAATTTTAATTCTCAGGAAAATTAATCTTTAGGAACAACTTCACATTGAAGTTAATATTATTTAATTGATAGAACTGAAACAAAAAGAAAGAAATCTAGAGAAAAGGAGATTTGAATGTGGCAATTACTAATACTAACATGCCTAACTTTTACACTGTGCTGGGAAAATGAAACTCCTAAATTTAGATTATGAGTCTAAATTCTCTAGACACTGAGTGGTGAGAACTCAGCATATGAAGTATTAATTACAAGTGTTTCTGAATGATTCAGTGACTTAGACAGACAATAGGATATTTCAAAAGAGGAAAGCTCAGATACAACTCTCCCGTTCTTCTCTGTGTAAGTACTATTATAAGACTAGTACTAATAAACTGAAAGAGCACTTCATAGAATCATAGAATCATAGAATCATAGAATCATAGAATCATAGAATGAGCTAGGTTGGAAAAGACCTACAAGATCACCCAGTCCAACCATCCACCTACCACCAACAACCCCCCTAAACTATGTCTCTCAATACAACATCCATACGTTTCTTGAACACCTCCAGGGACGGCAACTCAACCACGTCAATGGGCAGCCCATTCCAGCGCCTGACCACTCTTTCAGAAAAGTAGTGTTTCCTAATGTCCAGCCTAAATCTCCCCTGGTGCAACTCGAGGCCATTCCTCCTCATCCTGTCACTAGTTACAAGAGAGAAGAGGCCGACCCCCAGCTCACTACAACCTCCCTTCAGGTAGTTCTGGAGAGTAATAAGGTCCCCCCTGAGCCTTCTCTTCTCCAGACTGAACAATCCCAGCTCCCTCAGCCGCTCCTCATAAGGCCTGTGCTCCAGACCCCTCTCCAGCTTTGTCGCCCTCCTCTGAACACGCTCCAGGGCCTCAATGTCTTTCTTGCAGTGAGGGGCCCAAAACTGGACACGGTACTCAAGGTGTGGCCTCACCAGGGCTGAGTACAGAGGGAGAACGACTTCCCTACTCCTACTGGCAACACTATTTCTGATACAAGCCAGGATGCCATTGGCCTTCTTGGCCACCTGGGCACACTGCTGGCTCATGCTCAGCTGAGCATCAACCAATACCCCCAGGTCCGTTCCCTCCACACAACTTTCCAGCCACTCTGCCCCAAGCCTGTAGCGTTGCCTGGGGTTGTTGCGGCCAAAGTGCAGGACTCAGCACTTGGTCTTGCTGAACCTCATCCCATTGGCTTCATCCCAGAGATCCAGCCTGTCCAGATCTCTCTGTAGGCCCTCGCTACCCCCAGGCAGATCGACACTTCCTGCCAGCTTGGTGTCGTCTGCAAACTTACTGAGGGTGCTCTCAATGCCCTCATCCAGGTCATCAGTAAAGATATTGAAGAGGACAGGCCCCAGCACCGACCCCTGGGGAACACAACTTGTGACCGGTTGCCAGCTGGATTTAACTCCATTCACCACCACTCTCTGGGCCCGGCCCTCCAGCCAGCTCCTTACCCAGCAAAGGGTGTACCTGTCCAAGCCACGGGCTGCCAGCGCCTCCAGGAGAATACTGTGGGAGACAGTGTCAAGGGCTTTGCTGAAGTCTAGGTAGACCACATCAACAGCCTTTCCCTCATCCACCAGACGGGTCACTCAATCATAGAAGGAGATCAGGTTGGTCAAGCAGGACCTGCCTTTCACAAACCCATGCTGGCTGGGCCTGATCCCCTGGTTGTCCTGCAAATGCCGCGTGATCTCCCTCAGGACAATCTGCTCCATAACCTTCCCCAGCACCAAGGTCAGGCTGACAGGCCTGTAGTTCCCTGGATCCTCCTTACGACCCTTCTTGTAGATGGGAGTCACATTGGCAAGTCTCCAGTCTTTTGGGACCTCTCCAGTTGACCAGGAACGCCGATAGATGATGGAAAGCGGCTTGGCTATCTCTTCCTCCAGCTCCCTCAGTACTCTTGGGTGGATCTCATCCGGCCCCATGCACTTGTGGCAGTCCAGGTGGAGTAGTAGGTCTCTGACCATTTCCTCCTGAATCATGGAGGGTTTGTTTCACTCCCCATCCAAGACTTCCAGGTCAGAGAGTAGAGTGCTCTGAGGACAACTGGTCTGGCTTTTAAAGACAGACGTAAAAAAGGCATTGAGAACCTCAGCCTTTTCATCATCCTCAGTGGCCACATTCCCAGCCGCGTCCAGTAAAGAATGGAGATTCTCCTTGGTCCTCCTCTTACTGTTATTATATTTGTAAAAGAGTTTCTTGTTCCCTTTAATCCCAGCAGCCAAGCTTAATTCGAGCTGGGCCTTTGCCTTTCTAATTTTCTCCTTGCACATCCTGATAACCTCTTTGTACTCTCCCCGAGTTGCTTGTCCCTTCTTCCACAGGAGGTAGATTCTCTTTTTCTCCTGGAGCCGCAGGAAAAGCTCCCTGTTCATCCACGCCGGTCTCCTTCCCCACCGGCTCATCTTGCGGCTCAGGGGGACAGCCTGTTCCTGCGCCTTCAGACTTCCTTCTTGAGGAGCAACCAGCCTTCCTGGACCCCTTTACCCTCCAGGACCAAATCCCAAGGGACCCTTCCTAACCAGCCTCCTGAACAATTCAAAGTCTGCCCTCCGAAAGTCCAAGGTCGCCGTTTTGCTGTCCCCTCTCCTGGTTCCACCAAGAATCGAGAACTCTACCATTTCATGGTCGCTCTGTCCAAGGCAGCCCCCAACTTCCACATCTCCCACCAGACCTTGCCTGTTTGTAAACAGCAGGTCTAGCAGGGCACCTCCCCTGGTAGGTTCTCTCACCAGCTGCAGAAGGAAGTTATCTTCCATATATTCTAGAAACCTCCTTGACTGCTTCTTCTGCGCTGTGTTGTATTCCCAGCATATATCAGGGAAGTTGAAGTCCCCCATGAGGACAAGGACAGGCGATTGTGCAACTTCAGCCAGCTGTTTATAGAACGCCTCATCTGTCTCTTCATCCTGGTTAGGCGGTCTACAACAGACCCCCACCAGGATGTCTGCCTTGTCAGCCTTTCCTTTGATCCTAACCCACAGAGATTCAACGTTGTCTTCCCCAGTTGCAAGTTCAATAACATCATAACAGTCTCTAACACAAAGAGCCACGACACCACCCCTCCTACCTTGCCTATCCTTTCTGAAGAGCTTGTAGCCATCCATCGCAGCACTCCAGTCATGGGAGCGATCCCACCATGTTTCCGTAATGGCAACTAGGTCATAGTTTGCCTGCCGCACAAAGGCTTCCAGCTCATCCTGTTTGTTGCTCATGCTGCGGGCATTGGCATAGACACACTTCAGCTGAGCCCCTTGCCTCACCCCTAATCCTGATGCCCGCCTAGGCACACCTCTTGCAGGCCTGGTTTTATCCCCTTCCCCCTTCCTCTCTAGTTTAAAGCCCTCTCTATAAGCCCTGCCAGCTCCTGGGCAAGGATGTGTTTCCCCCTTTGAGACAGGCCAGACCCATCAGCAGACCTCAGGCCTGGTGCCGAGTAAACCGCCCCGTGATCAAAGAACCCAAAATTCTTGTTTGCATCAGCCTCTCAGCCACGTGTTTATGAGATGGGTTTTCCTGCCCCTTTCAGTGTCCTTCTCTGTCAGTGAAGGGATAGAAGAGAATATCACCTGTGCTCCTATTTCCTGAACTAACCGCCCTAGTCCCCTGAAGTCATTTTTGATAAGTTTCAGGCTTCTGTCAGCAGTCTCATCGCTGCTGGCCTGAACTATTAATAAAGGATAATAATCAGAGGGGTGGATCAAACTGGGGAGTTTTCTAGAGATATCCCTGACCTGAGTCCCAGGGAGACAGCACACCTCCCTACAGGTGGGACATATAGGGCCCTCCGTTCCCCTCAGAAGGGAATTGCCTACGACGATCACCCTTCTGTCCTTCCTGGCAGCAGCAGGCTCAGGCACTCCCTGCAGCCTGAGACCTGAACAGGCGCTCCGTCTGGGTCACCACAGTCTTCTTGAGGTGAGCCCGCTGCCTGGTGGAGACCATGTTTAAACTCACAGATTACCCCTAATCCTTTTTTTTTTCTCCTACCTTTCTCTTTCTCTTGTACAATTGCTTGCAAACTGTAGAGTGGATTAAGTTCTAGCCTGAGTATGAAATGATAATTTGTTTTCATTTGTTTGCTTATTTTTTAACTAGATTTGCTTCTCTGCTCTGGTTCAGCATGCAAACCTACAAGCACCTATACTCGCCTAGTAGTGCAGGCAGCAGAAGGATAAAAATGAGTGAAAAGGCTGAGGAGAGGACTGGGAAGAACTTTTGAGCTTCAGTTTAGATCACTGAACTTGAAAAAAGTAGTTGCATTTTGACAATATTCAGTAAGCTTTTTCAGATGCAAAATAAATTATCAGTAATATCATGTCTGTGTGAGTTGACACTATATAGAAATATCCTTTGTAGTGTTGCCTTGAGTGTTCAAATGTAGAATGTAGATCTGGAGTACTTGGTTACCGTCTTATGCAGCCATTCATGTTAGCTGATGAAAATAGTTAAATAGTGTTAATTTATTCTTGTGCCAGTAGTATCTAGTACCACATTTCTCTGTGCATTCCTCAGAGCAATTGAGTATCAAACTTTATTTATTTTCTTTTTAATCCAGTAGAATAGCCCACACAAACCTTGAAGTTTCCTTAAGTAAAACAGGTTATCCATGCTACTGATGATTATCTGCTTCAGTCTGTCTTCCATCTTCCTACAATACAGAGGACCAAAATGGTGCACAAGACTTAAGCTTGCCAGACCCTCATCCAGTGGCATTCTGTTCTATTTCTTGTGAACATAACCTTCCTGATACATTCTGACATAGCATCTTCCATTTTTGCATTGTCTATAAACTTCATAGTCTCATTCTTTGTCCCCTGGTTGTCCTGCAAATGCCGCGTGATCTCCCTCAGGACAATCTGCTCCATAACCTTCCCCGGCACTGAGGTCAGGCTGACAGGCCTGTAGTTCCCATGATCCTCCTTACAACCCTTCTTGTAGATGGGAGTCACATTGGCAAGTCTCCAGTCTTCTGGGACCTATCCAGTTGACCAGGAAGGTGCCTGCATTTTTCCTTTGATTATGGAGGATAAACTCATCCTAAAACATAAGGTGAAATACATAAATGTTAAAAATTCACCATGACAAGGCTACCTATGTTTTCCCTGGGTTTTGGTGCACAGATCCATCTTCTCAACATACTACTATGATGATTACTAAAACCAAATTTAGTTGTCTGCTCACTCTTCCTGGTGAAGCTACACTAACATGAGTAAAAATGTGAAGTTAAGTGGTGAAAGTGAAAAGGTAAATTGTGACTTACAGTCTTCATTTTATGACTTGATTTTGAACTTCACACCCAAGGCTCTTGTGATGAGGTACAAAAATAAATAAATAAATAAATTGTGTATAGTAGCGTGATTTCTGATCTTCAGAGTAACACCTTGATGGACAAACTCAAAGTTTTCCTCATGTTTATGTGGTGCTTAGACATAAAAGATGAGGTTTTTAATGTCTTCATAAACACACCCGGAGACCAGACATTCCTGGGAGAACAACATATTAATACTGAATTCAGCACTGTCTCAGTTTTAGCAATGTCTGATATACAATTAGAGTTTTCAATGATTTGGTGTTAAAATATTCACTGAGATGTCCAGTTTATCCAGAAAGAGGAAAATGTTGACATGGGAAATAGCAAAGTGTATCTAAGTGTATTTTGATGGAATGAATGCACAGGTCATAGCTTGTTTAGTTGTATAAAGAATTAGTTAAACTAATAGAATTCCCAGCAAAACTAAAACAGTGTTCTGAGCTAAAATTGTGTTTCATTAAAATGTTTTCTTTTCTGTTTCCCTATCTACTGATTAGAAAAAGCAAATATCCTTTTATGTAGTTTATCTCAAACTTATGTTTTTAATACAATTTTCATCACTATTTTCAACCATTCCTTCTTCAAGAAAGAATGAGAAAATAATTTATAACTAAAAAAGGCATCTGATAAGAAAAGTGTCATTCAGTGATAAGGTACTTATTTAGACTTTCAAGCTGGGAAAAAATGGTAAGAGAATGTGTGCTTTTTAATGCAGTTTCACTTAAAAATAATCAGAAAACTCACCCAAGCTAACCTAGAAGTGAAAACTCTACAGCTTCAAACTATCTTAAGAGATGTAAAGCAATATGGAATGGCACGTAATAACTCCGATATAATAACTGATTATAGCTTTGCAACATCTTTATTCTTGAATTTCTATTACAATCCTTCATCAACATAACACTGTCTACTTCAGGAAGAAAAAAAGACAATTGGATGTGATTGAAAAGTTGATTTCATATACATATATATATGTATGTATATATATATATATATATATTTAATCCACCAAAGAGAAGACATTTACAGAGTGAATTTTATCTGATCTACCACTGACATGCTGTTTTGGACATATTATTATGTAAGCGTGATGAATTAGTTTCCATGTTTTGTCACATACACTGTTTCCCCCCCCCCCCCCTTAAAAAATTAAAATTGAAAAATATGAAATAATCAGAAGTTTCTGATTTTGAAGGAAAAAAATAAAAATAAAAATAAAAAAAAGATATTCCTTAGAACACCTTGACCTTCATTACTGAAATTATAATCTGTATTTTCCGAATAACAATATTCAGATGGGAAGCAATATAAACGCACAAATCAAAAACACAGAAAGATTATCAATTCTTCTCAATTTTTCTGAAAACAAACGAACAAAAAACCCAATAACATTGAAAGTAAACAGAAGCAAATTATTGAATACTTAACTTATAATTCAGTGCAATTACGTAGCAAAATTATGAGGGAAACTAGGTTCTCATTTAGTCTTATTGATAGATTCATACATGCATATACATCTGGTATAACTTTACCTTTGATCTTTTCCAAAATAGATTATAAAAGAAAATACATAAGGAAGACAAAAATGTAATAATTCAGAAAAGAAATAACTTAGATGTAGAGTTAGCCACTTAGGGATGTGGGAGGGTGAAGATCTGTAAGAAAAATAGCTCTGAATATAATAATGAAATCTAACCTTTAGTTGAAAGATTGATGTATGTTTTCATCTAAAGGCCTTTTTCATCTTATTTTCTCTCCGTGTCCTGTTGAGAAGGAAGGAGTGAAAGAGCTGTCAGGTGGGCATCTGACAGCCAGCCAAGGTCAACCACTACAAGCATGAAACGAGCAAAATGTATCTGAATGTAGATAATGGAAAAGTTAATGTCTACGCTTGAGCTAGAAAGCTTAAATTTTCTTTATGTTCAGTTTTAAGCTCAGCTCATATTTGTTTGTTCAGTATACTTACATTATAAATGTTTTCACTTATTTCCATAGACTAGGCATGATTCAATATTGCCTTACAAAATTTGGCAAGATGTGTTCTGTGCTGTGTAATTGACAAAATACAAAGCAGTGCCCTGGCTCCAAATTCCACTGCACATTAGAACATGGATTGCACATTTTTTATCTCCTTCTTTCCCCGTGTTTGACCTGTTAGTGAATAATCAGAAATGAACACGTCAGTCCTCACGAGGGAACTTAAGACATAACATTAGCAAAGATTTCATCTAAGATTTTAAGTAGAGATAAATTAGAAAACACAGACACTCTTAAAAGTTACTGTTGTGGATATCTTCAGAAAGAAAATGAGACATTTCTATGGAAAATAAATGAACACATAAATAAAATTCTTTAACATTTTTCAAAGAAATTAGACAGTTAATACAGAGAAAAATATCAATCTTAAACAAATAGAATCATAGAATGGTTTGGGTTGGAAGGGACCTTTAAGGTCATCTAGTTCCAACTCCCCTGCTATAGGCAGGAATACCTCCCACTAGACCAGGTTGCTCAAAGCCCCATCCAGGCTGGTCTTCAATGCTTCCAGGGAGGGGGCATCCACAGCCTCACTGGGCAGCATGTTCCAGTGTCTCACCGTCCTCACGGTAAAGAATTTCTTCTTGATATTTAGTCTAAATCTACCCTCTTCCAGTTTAAAAGCATTTCCCCTTGTTCTATCACTACATATCCTTATAAAAAGTTCCTCCTGAACTTTCCAGTAGGCCACCCCTAAATACATAGCTGGAAAATCTCTATTAGTTCAAGGAACATGATTCAGTCTTTCCCATATAATTTTAGTTTTTGATGGAGAAAAGTGCAAATAAATATGGGGAAAAACTAGATAAAAATAGCTGAAATTATATAATAACGTGTTTTTCACAAGTGCCTGTTTTGAAATGACTATTGTTGTTTTTCCACCATTAAATTCCTACGTTTGTGTATTATTACCACAAACTGCAAGATCTGAAAAACTTTACTTTGATATTGACAGTATTTTTCCCTTTCTGTGTTGATTTTTTTTTTCTGTTCAACATTGTTAAACTTAGAACAGCATACCTAGTGACATCTTGAACTCAGGGTTTACAGAAAAAACAGTTTTGCTCAGCACACAAAATCCTGAGTAGAAGAACGTGTTTTAACAGTACCACCTTACTCGTGTTGGGCATGTATTTTAGATCGTATTTAGTCTACTAAATTGAATCACAAGATTTTTGGCTATCAAAACAAAGATGAATACAACAGAGAGAAAGAATATAATCCAGAAAAAATGCAGTTTACATCTGTGCAATATAAGCTCCAGCATCTAATTATTTCATGTTCTAAAGAAAGCAATTTTATCTTAAAATAATATTAAGTTGTTATTTGTTTCCTTTCACAAGGTGAGTGCAAACTATTAAATTACAGATGTGCATATTAATAATATCAAGTGTGACACAAAAGTCTAATTCTGCATTTCACATACAACCCATACTCCCACTGAAGTTAATAAATACTACATAATTGTAGTTCAAGATTTGGTGTTTTTTTTCTTTTTTCTTTTTCTCTTTTTCTGTGCAGTCTATGTTTTTAAAATCATAACTAACTATGCTATGCAATAAGAAATGGCTCCTTTCAATGAACAGAAAAAAATGGAAGTTTCCAGAAAACTGAAATCTGGAAATTATATTAAGCTCCAGCTACAGAAATCAACTATTTACTTTCTGTGCACATTTCCTATGCAGATGACAAATTGCAGATGCTTTTCCATTTCTAATAGTGTAATAGTTGCTGTTGAAGAGGAGGGAACTCTCATGGCAAGAGACAGCCAAAAGTAAGTTATGTAAAGGAAGAGGAAAACAGTGATGTAGATAAAAGTGTAATTTGTTTTGGTTTTTTTTTTTTTTTTTTTTTTTGTTGGTAGATTTTGACCATATAGTTGTTGAATTATTTTGATTGGAAGGAATTCACAGAGATCACTGAGTTCCAAGGCTATGCAAAAAGCAGATCACTGGCTGCTCAGGGCTGCCTCCAGTCATATTTTACATATTTCCTATGGAGGACATTCCACAGTCTCCTTGGGCAGCCTATGCCAGTGCTTAAATATCCTCAGGGTGAACTAAGTTTTCCTAGTATCTAATCAGATATCTAATTTTTGTATCAACAGAAAGTAGGTATATAAATATTTTATTACGCTGTGAATATAGCTAGGCACGATCATTTAACCTAAATATGTGAGAAATATAGCCATCAAAGGGAAAAGAAAAGGAATTCCTAGTAACATTTATAGTAACACTGTAGCATTCATAGCAACATTTAATTTCCAAATAAGGGAATCAAATAAAAATGACAAAGTTCATTTGAAAATATTTAGGGCCAAGAAGGTAAGTTATAGTATGACGATGCAGAATCATTTAAGAAAACTCTAGAGTCTAAGAACTAATAAATACTATATAAATAACCATAACCAAGAACTTAAAGAAATTATTAATGAGAAAAAAAAAAAAAAAAAAAACACACACAGAAAACTCCCCCCCCACAGTCCCTCAATATTAGGTACAAAAATAAATAAAATCAGTAATTAGTAAAGGAGTAAAAGAGGTATGTGGGGAAATGTGCAGTAGGAAATAACATTAATAGCACTTTTCAAGACAGATATTAAAAGCATAACATACATGAGTACTTTGAAGTAATTGATAAGCATACAGATAATTGTTATGAAGTTCCTATAATAGACTTAGGAAAAAAAAAAACAAAACAACACAACTTTTATGAAGTCTAAGGTAATTAATTTAATGAGGCTATCAGTAAGTAAGGACTGTAACTTCAGCTCTAATCAGATGTAATTTAGTGATGATAAAAAATTGAACCAGATAATAATAATTAAAATTATGTAGCTGAAGGTGGAAACCAGCAATAAACATAGAAAGCAAAGCACACGGGGCAGATTTTAATTGTGTTCAGATTATTTTGTACCTTGGCATTAGTACACTGACACTGAATAAATGGAAACGACTTTCTTGCTCTGGTGGCCCCTCAAAAAAAAAAAAAAAAATTACTATTGCCATTACTCTTGATGGACCATAACTATTGTACTAGTTTGTCAACTGTTTCTGGGCCAGTTCAGCCCAGTTCCATGACTAAATGGGCCAGGGGAACCCACATACACATGCCTTGGGAAAGGGGGAAGAGGGTAAAGGAAAAAAAGTAGGGAGATGGGCCTAAAAACAGAGCAGCAGCAACGAGTTAAGGGAGAAAACTAATTTACTACATATGATATCAGAATGCAAGATAACACAATATAATACAATATAATTGGAATTGAAGCTAGTAAACCAAATAAAATGAGAGAGAGAGTGTCCAGAATCGAAGGCCTTACTCTAATGCAGAAGGTGAGATGGCTGGGGAGCACACACCGCAGAGAGGAGCAGTAAAAGAAGGGAATTGTTTCGTGACTTGCAAGCAGTTTTACCTTTCCCTCTAAACAGAAAACGGAAACGGAACAGTGAAAGTCTTCTGGGAGATGGAGTTCTTCTCTTCTGAGAACCAGGTACCTGGAAATACTGACACTTCACAGAACTGGAGCATTAACCCTTTAACTCCCAGTGCACTACATGACGTTATGATGTGGAATACCGATAAAAATTACAAAGCCATAACATAGTTCTACTTTATGCTGACCATGCAAGGTGCCAGTAATAGCCTGTTCTTTATAATTTGTTATGGGAACTGTCTATCTGAGCTTGGCACCAAGGGGAACAATCAGTTTCACAATGGCCATACTATTTCTGATAAAAGCCATGATGCTGTTGGGCTTCTTGGGCTCCTGAGCACACTGCTGGCTCATATCCAGCCAGCTATCAACCAATATCCCCAGGTCCTTTTCCACCCGGTAGCTTTCCAGTGACTTTTCACCCTGCCTGTATCATTCATTGCATGTGGTTATTCTGACCCAAGTGCAGGATCTGGCACATAGCTTTGTGGAACATCATACAGCTGTACTCAGCTCGTCAGTCTGTGTAAGTCCTACTACTGTAACTATTCTGTGAAAAACAGACACATAAAAGCAGATATATAAAAACTCTCACTGAGTCATTTCTCCATCTGTGAGTTACACAGCCTGTTGTCCT
Source organism: Numida meleagris (assembly GCF_002078875.1). Classification (NCBI taxonomy): domain Eukaryota; kingdom Metazoa; phylum Chordata; class Aves; order Galliformes; family Numididae; genus Numida; species Numida meleagris. Next base: position 149,506,502 of record NC_034409.1, read on the forward strand.
AAACAACTTACAATTTTTTTTCTTGTTAGGTATAAATACAGAGTTTGAAACAGACGCTAGGATTAATTGATCTTACAATTAGATTCAGCAGGCTGCTCTCTGCATCAGAGATAAGAATTGCAATGTGTGTACATGTCAGATTACTCTTCCAGTTTTCATCAATCTTAGCTGACTGATAAAATTTCAACTTCAGCACTTGGTGTGGAAGGTAGATAGTCATTGTAATAACATATACAACTATCTTTCCCAATCGAACTGCTTCCTTGTTTTCCAGAGGGTTACATAAACTATCACAAAAATTGAAGTCAGCAAGCAAATTCTTCCTGTTCTTCAGGTCAAAAGTCTTGTGCCTCACTAACAGTAAATACATACATGATAAATGACACACAGCCTTCAAAGTGGTTCATGTTGATAATGCTGATGATTTATCAAAATAAATTGAAAATGGACACTGGAAAAGAAACTCAAATACTTTTATGTGACAGTTAATTTGATGTAGTTTGTAAATATTCTGCAGAGTAGGAAACACGTTTTGTTTGTTCATTTGTTTTTAATATAGAATGCAATAAGATGTTAATGAACAATCTGCCATTATTTGTGGCAGAAATTTCCTACTGATCCTACTTGAAATGGAATTATTTGTATGCTGTGCTTAACATCAAAATGTTGGAAAGACCCTTGCTAATAAAATACATACTTTTAAATGATCCTCCTCAAATGTTCTATCTCATAATATCTGCTTCTGAAGCAAAATTTTGTTTAAAAATAATGTAAACAAGAGATATTGTAAACAAGATATTGTAGTTTGGTATAGCTCTTAGAAGCTTATCAGTTATTATAAGCTGCAATCAAAATTCTCTTTTCCTTAATTATGTCCCATGATATTGACAAGGTAAAACAAGATTTTACACTAGGACTATAGCAAGTAACTAACTGAACAACCAGTTGGTCCTTTAGCCCAGAAATAACAAAGGACAAGAAAATTCCTGGTTCTTACTATATTGTTATTAATTTCACCTGGAGATTATTTGTGTATATAAACTTACTAGAACTACAGAAATATCAGATTCTGCTAGTTATGTATCTCTATCGTCCCTCCTCATTCAATGCTGATGTACATTTTCTTCCTATCTCCAGACAAATTTGGCTAATGGATCCAGCTATATTTTGCCAGCATCACTATCTCAGTACGTGTTTTACATAAAATTCAATAAACATAATGTTAAAAGTTTAGGACATAATGCATAAAATTATGACTTTGTTCTCCACTCATTCTGCAGGAAAATGAATTCAGCCGTGTTTCACTAGGATGAAATTAGGAAGAATGAATCTGGGGCTGTTCAGGCTGGGGAAGAGAAGGCTCCAGGAAGACCTGATAGTGGCCTTTCAGTATCTAAAGGAAGCTATAAAAAAGAAGGGGACAGACTCTTCAGAAGGGTCTGTTCTGACAGGACAGGGGGAAATGGTTTCAAACTAAAAGAATAGAGATTTAAACTGTATATAAGAAAAAAAATGTTTTATGATAAGGGCGGTGAAGCACCAAAACAGGTTGTTCAGAGAGGTGGTGGATGCCTCAACCCTGGAGAAATTCAGGGGGAGTCTGTACAGGGCTGTGAGCAACCTAATGTAGATGCAGATGCCCTTGTTCTTTACAGGGGAGATGGACTAGATGAACTTTAAGGGTCCCTTCCAACTCAAATGATTCTATGATTTTATGATAACTATTTAATGGATTTTTCATTTTAGAAGTGTGTGCTCTTTAAATATTTTTATATGAGTGTTTTTTTAGTCTAATTTAGTCAGACTTATATGCTTTGAAATATTAAAACTGCTTGTTGCAAAAAAAAAAAAAGAATTATTGCTCTGTGATTTTTTAATCACGTTTCAAAAATTACTCATTTTAAAAAGCAAAATGTAAGAAATACGCAGTGGAGAGTTACAAAATGGTATTTAAAATGAGTAGTTTAATAATCACGTTGTTAGCAATTGTGTCAAGGGAAATGATGTTCACATCTTTTTAAATGTCAACCAATTCTAATCCAACTAGAAGGGGAATTAAGTATGATTTAACACTACCTGTCTACATTCTGCTATCGTCACACAACAGTGGGCAAATAAATGAGCATATAAACATCTTGAGCATAAGACATTGCTGGGGAAAAAATAAAAAAGGGGTTGAGAGAGAATATCATGAGAAAAAATAAAAAGACCCAGTTTCACTTCTACTTAAAAATAGAACAAAATTCCATTCTTATCTATTTTTATGAAAGTTGTATTGTGTTGAAGTGGAAAATTACAGCAATTCTAAGTAATTAAACTCTCCAAAATAAAATAATTTGAGTTTGATCTTAATTGTAGTAAGTGTAGAGAGAAGATATGCATTACAGGCCCTATGACTGCTCCAGTCAATAAGACAACTTTTTTTTTTTTTTTAGTGTAATAAAAGGGATAGATGCAATATCATAAGAATTTCTGACATTCTTTTTGTTGAAGTGAACCGTTGCATTGCTTTAAAAATAAACATATTGAAAAATACCCTTTCTGAAAATAGTGTAAGTTATTTTTTAAGCAAAAACTGAAGTAGCAGCAGAGGAAAGAAAACATGTTATCCTCTTCTGAAAATCAGAATAACTCTCTACTGCTCCTAAAGAATACAATGCCAGCAGAAACAAATTCTTTCCCTCCTGTTTGTGCTCAAGGCTATACATCAGATTTTCAGTTTGACTTCTGCACATTCAGTCTCTCACGGCATGCTAGTTTCTGACTGAACTACTTACTCATTTTGGTGATAGTGTACCTCAGCAGTCTCATATTCCACAGGGATGGTTGGTCAGGTCAGACTCAGGTCTTTAACTATCTTTCTCAGTTTTCTTAAAGATGCACACAAAATACTGGAGTTTCTAGGCTGTCAACATGGGTTTGAGAGGAGAAATAAGTATTTGGGCTCCAAGGGCAAATTGGAGCTCTGAGTTGACACAAAACATTACCATGTAGTCTACCTTGACTATGTTTCTAACGAAGGCATGAGAAACACCTTCTAAGCTGAAAGCGAAAAAGAACATTAAAATGATTTTGTTTTACTTGATCTGCATGCCACTGTCAGATATCTTCCCTGCATGTGTCCTCTAATTATTTTGCTATTATTATTTTTTTTCTAATAGCAAGTTTATATACTTATAGGTGCAAACTGTCAAGCAAGTTCTATTTTAATTTGTTATGGAATTGTCAAATAATTCAGATGTATTTCAGAAATTTTCTCTATCTACATTCATTTCAGGGCCTCACAGTTACAGGTGAAAAGAACTAAAAGCATGAGAAACACCATCATTACCAAGAAAACTGCAGTATAACACTACAGAAATACCAGAAACAATTGTTCTTTTTCAGGATTTGATCTGATTTACTGATCTGAAGTAATGGCCTCAAGTTGCATCAGAGTAGTTACAGATTCGATATTAGGAAAAATTTATTTTCTGAAAGAGTGGTCAAGTTTTAGAACAGGCTGCCCAGGGAAGTAGTGGAGTCACTGTCCATGGAAGTATTCAAGAAAAATATAGAAGTGGCACTGAGAGACATGGCTTTGTTGGCACCATGGTGATGGGTTAACTGTAGGACTAAATGATCATAGAGGCCTTTTCTAACCTTTATGACTCTATGACTCTATAATTTTGAACATCCCCATTGGTGAAAGGAGACAGGAAAAAAAATAAATAGAAAAAAAGACCAAATATAGTTTGACTGTAGAGTAACAGTGCTTAGATAGTGTGATTGAACAACATTTATGTCTACCTGCAGGTGGAGAAACAGTTGAAGAGGGTTTGTGAAGTTTATATTTTTTACACAGTTGAAAACTGCAGAGTCAAAATCATTTATTTTAAGGAACATTACACATCCATAGAAGGGAATAAATATAAAGTTGTTTTGTCTTTTGGGGTGTTTGCTTGTTTGCCTTAACAATTCTAATAAACTTGATTTGTTACTGACCTCTTTGAGATCAACAGTGAAAATCAGGTGTCTTTGCAATGGTTCCCATGAACACATATTTCTTAAACTCTTTGTCCAATAGACTGCAGCAACAGAAAATACTATATATTAAAATAAATAAATGAATAAAAATAAAGGTTAACATCACATTTATGACTTTGTTGTTTTATTTGAATGCTTTGATGTACTACAATACTTCTTATGTAGAAGAGCAGCAATATACAAAGAGACATTCTTGCTTAGAATCCCATGCTCCATGAATGGTGAATTTGTGAAGCAGTATTTATGGAAGAAAAATCCTAAAACACTTCATTACAAGTTTTCTACATTCCCATAATAAATTTTACACAATTCCACAGGGCATCCAATATATTCCAGGATGGATACTTCTTCCCACCAGACCCATGGCAACATTGTTTGCCCTTTTTTTTTGTTTGTTTGTTTAAGTCAGGTGCAAGATCACAAGAAACTTCTCTAAGGCTACGCCTGAGGGATTCCTTCTGAACAAATGACACTATTTGTTCAGTAGATAATAGTTTCATTAAAATAGAACCATGGACTAACTACATGAGATTTCAATATGATGAAATTAATCCCAAAATAAAGGGAAATTCTCCTTCAGTGTGAAATGAAAAGAGGTATAACATTCCTAACATATTTGAGTTAATATCAGAATGATCATAACCCACTAATGTGATGCAGCCATGGTAAAAAATAAATCTTATTTTTAGAATATATGAGGGGATATATTTCTGGCATAGTCATTTAAATTTCTACCTTTGCTTCAATATACTTGACCTGGTGGGATGACATTTAAATTATTATGGACAATTCAGGTCACCTACATTCTAAAAGAGGAATATGTAAGGAAAAGACTCCAATCTTTCAGTATGAGACAAAAAAAAATGGTAGCGTAACCTATTAAAAGGAAGACTGAATTCTATTCAGTCCTAAAACAGTAATGTCATAAGAAATTCAGGGAGAAAGTAATATAAACTAATAGGCAGTGTTAGCACAAAAACAGATGAATAGAATAATAGAATCATAGAATCATAGAACTAGCTAGGTTGGAAAAGACCTACAAGATCACCTAGTCCAACCATCCACCTACCACCAATAACCCCAATAAACCATGTCTCTCAACGCTATATCTAAACGTTTCTTGAACACCTCCAGGGACGGTGACTCCACCACCTCCCTGGGCAGCCCATTCCAGTGCCTGACCACTCTTTCAGAAAAGTAGTGTTTCCTGATGTCCAGCCTAAATCTTCTCTGGTGCAACTTGAAGCCATTCCTCCTCATCCTGTCACTAGTTACAAGAGAGAAGAGGCTGACCCCCAGCTCACTACAACCTCCCTTCAGGTAGTTCTGGAGAGTAATAAGGTCTCCCCTGAGCCTTCTCTTCTCCAGACTGAACAATCCCAGCTCCCTCAGCCGCTCCTCATAAGGCCTGTGCTCCAGACCCCTCTCCAGCTTTGTCGCCCTCCTCTGAACACGCTCCAGGGCCTCAGTGTCTTTCTTGCAGTGAGGGGCCCAAAACTGGACACGGTACTCAAGGTGTGGCCTCACCAGGGCTGAGTACAGAGGGAGAATGACTTCCCTACTACCCCTACTGGCAACACTATTCCTGATACAAGCCAGGATACCACTGGCCCTCTTGACCACCTGGGCACACTGCTGGCTCATGCTCAGCTGAGCATTGACTAATACCCCCAGGTCCGTTCCCTCCACACAACTTTCCAGCCACTCTGCCCCAAGCCTGTAGCGTTGCCTGGGGTTGTTGCGGCCAAAGTGCAGGACTCAGCACTTGGTCTTGCTGAACCTCATCCCATTGGCTTCATCCCAGAGATCCAGCCTGTCCAGATCTCTCTGTAGGGCCTCGCTATCCCCAGGCAGATTGACACTTCCTGCCAGCTTGGTGTCGTCTGCAAACTTACTGAGGGTGCTCTCAATGCCCTCATCCAGGTCATCAGTAAAGATATTGAAGAGGACAGGC